>NC_057809.1:543387447-543417275 GCF_018294505.1 Triticum aestivum | reverse complement strand
GTGAGTCGCTTTTCTTTTCTTTCTTTGGATTGTCTTCTTCTTGCGAGTTTTGTTCTGATCAGTCTGCTTTGGTTAGAATCCCCTTCTTCACCCACCAGCCGGCACCTCGGGGCCGGCCCGTGAGTTCGTCGCCGACCAGGCGGAGAGCGACGTCGACGACCCCGATCTGGGGGCGGCGGCTCTGGAAGACGACGCCGAGGGAGGAGGAGGGACGACAGGCGACTTCAGGCCCTTGGCTACCTTCGCCGACTGGCCTGAAGACGACGCGGAGGGAGGAGTCTCCCCTCGCCATCGGCCAGGAGCCAGCCAGCTGGGCGCGGGCTCTTCTGCCACATTGGGCGCTCCAGGCAGCAGGAAGAAGCGTCGGGCTGTGCCGACTTTGTTCGGCAGCCGGCCGAAGAAGCCCAAGGGCTCGGCTGCGGCGACCCGGCAGGACGAGGCAGCCGCGAAGGCCATCCGCTTCCATAAGGAAGTGAAGAAGCCGCCGTTGGTCTCTGCGTAAGTATTCTGTCTTCAAAGTTTATTCTTTCTTCGTGTTTTGTCTGAGTCTCTGCTCGCCCCTCTTTCTTCAGGGCTCCCCTCTCTCTTGAGCGGGTCGCCGCCGCCTCCGTCATGGGGTCAGCGGAGACACCCGCCACCACCCGGCGGATAGACCCCGCTGCCGACCTCCGGGAGGCGATGGAGCGGAATGCGCAGGAGAAGCGCAACGAAGAAGAAGCCCTCCACCTGGAGAAGGCGGAGGCCGACAGGGCGGAGGCCTCCGCTAAGGAAAAAACTAGCGGAGGCCGAAGCCGCCGCCGCGGCGAAGCAGCAGGCTGAGGAAGCCGCATGCCGCCAGTCGGCCTTGCTTGTTACCCCGCTGAACTCTGCGCTGCCGCCCCCGGAGTTCACGGGGCAGACTGGAGAAGACGGCGGGGAGAACCTCGTCAAGGAGAGGGAAGGCAGCGAGCCCTCTACTCCGGGCGCAAACATTCTGCCGCCGCCTCCGCCGCCGTCTGAAGGTGTGCAAGGCGAGCAGCCAGCGGACCCTCCGGTGCCGCCAACCGAAGACGCGGCCGTGGCAAGGCTACTCCTCCAGGTCAGCTCACCAGCGCGCTGTCGTATGGAGAAGGCGACATCGGCACCCCGCCCCCTAGAAGCCGGCACCGCCAGCTCGGCGGCTCCAGGCGCCGAAGCAACGAGCGCCGCACCTGTTGGTGGGTGCGAGGAGGCGGCACAGGGCCGCTGAACCGGGCACCCCTGGACGTCCAGGCGAAGCTCCGTGCTGAGGGCGACGCCCTCCAGAGTTGCACCAAGGCGTTCCTAGCATCGCGGGCAGCCGTCCGGGTATGTTTTTTCTTTGGGCCTTTATTTTTCTTGTTCCTCTCTGTGGGGGAGCGCCAGTGCACCCATTGGGTGTAGTCCCCGAGTTTCGGGCCGGCTGCTGAGCAGGCGGCCCGGAACTCCAATTGATGAACTTTTGGGTACTAACTTTGTCTGAAATGCTTGTTGCAGGATTACCACAACCTCCACGTTACTGCCTTCAACCGTAATGTTGAAGAGCTGGGCAAGCGGACCACTGACTTGGCGGAGAGCCGGAGTAAGTCCTTCCCTCTTTTTTCTTCTCTGCGAGGGCGCGCTAGCGCACCCGCGGGCTGTAGTCCCCGAGATTCGGACCGACTGCTGAGCAGTCGGGCCGGATCTCCCGGCGACCTACTTTATTGACGACTGTTGTCTTTCTTCCTTTCCTTCAGGAGCCAACACTGCTCTTCAACAGCAGCTGAGCGAAGCCAACTCCGCCCTGCTCGCCAAAGGGGAGGAGTGCAGTAGGCTCGCCACAGAGCGCGATCTGCTGGCCACTCAGTTGGCAGAGCAGAAGGAGCTGCTTGCGAAGTCGCAGAGGGAGGCGGAGGAGACGGAAACCGCCCTCTTGGCCGAGTTCGCGAGCGAGCGCTCCTCATGGTCTGACAAGGAGGCGCTGCTGTCCTCCGGCTTCCACGAGATTGAAGACATTGTTGATGGTGAGTCTCTTTATTTTCTTTCTTCGAGCTGCGGACTTAGATCATGCCGACTCCTGGTTTTTGACTTGCTTTTTCGTTTCTTCGTGTCTTTTGCAGACTTCTTCCCTGGGCAGTCGCAGGCCGCTATCCAAGCCATCGAGGCCAATCGTGAAAGTTGGAGGGCGGAGGGCGCGGAGATCACCGTCGATGCCCCCCGAACTCTTGATGAGCACATCTTGAGCATCGAGGCTCGCCTCCGGCCGGCTCACCGGATGCTGCGCCGGCTTCAGCGCGTCGGTGCCCAGGCGATTTCTGCCCTTTGGCCGGATATGCAGGCTCCGTGCACCCCCAGCCTGACGGCCAGCTGGTTGGAGGTCGCGGCTGGTCGCCTCGAGGCCTGGAAGGGCTCTTCGGCCTGGGCTGGAGCGCGCCGGGCCTTGGAGTTCGTCAAGGCGTGGTACCCGGGGCTGGATCTAGACCGGTTGGCCACGCTTCGGTCGGAGGCCCAGCCGGAGCTGGCGGCTGCGGAAGACGCCCTCGTCAAGCGTGCTGCGGCAATCGCCGAGTACACCGACACGAGCATCTTCGTCCTCGAGCGGTCTGAAGACGGCGAGGAGGTACCACCGGAGTGGTTTGGGATGAACCCTGACTACGGCGAAGACTCGGCGGAGGTGATTGGCTACAGCGTCGAGGAGGAGGACGAGGCGGAGGATGAGGGTGAGGCGGAGGCACCAGAAGACGGAGCAGAGGGCCAGCCTCAGCCCGACCGCGCCTCCAGCAACGAGCCGCGTGCGACTGACCCGACTGCTGCCGGAGGCGATCAAGCCGAGACTAGCCGGCCGACCGCCCCGACGCCTGACGCTGGTGCCTCCTCCGACCCCCCGAATCAGTCTGCCGACTCCTAAGCTGCCGCTGTGTCTTTTGTTTTATCTGCTTCAGTAGTCTTTTGAAGAACTTGTTAATTCGCACAATTCCACCCGCGGGGTGTATTTTGAACCTCTACTTGACAATTCGTCCAAGGGCCTATGTTATATATATATATATATATATATTTTCTTGCTCATTGTTCTTTTGGCTATTTTCCTTTGCCGCTTTCTCTTAGTTGCCTGCCTTGCCAATCGGACAGCCGCTCTGCGGACTGTTGCTGGATCAAGTGCTAGGCCGCTTTGGGAAAGCAAGTACTTAGCCGATTTCAAGATTGTTTGAGCAAGTTGGATAGAAAACGACAATCCGACTGTCCGAGAGTCGGTTTGCGAGAAAGGCTAGAAGTCGTCTTGAGCTATGTTTACGCTTTGAGTCCTTAGCCATTTTTCGTGCGAGCACCCATTCTACCTTACCTCTGCCCACCGTACAGTCGCTCTACAAGCTGCGGCTTCTGGCAGAAGACGGCTTAGGTGTTACACACTACTTGTCCGACTGCAGGAAGCATTTCATAGTGCAAGGCGGCAAGTCCCCGGGCCGACAGTAACATACTTGTAGGCATAATTTTTATCGTACAGACAAAAGAGGGCAGTCCCCGAGGTCATCTCGGGGGGCCCGAAGTCTTGGTACTTTAATACAAAAGGTAGCGTGGTACATACTGCATCAACTGTAAAATCTTCGGAGAAGATTTGCATTCCATGGCCGCTCTGTCTCCTTGCCGGAGTCGTCCCTCTTGCATGCTCGGGGCTTCTAAGCATTGATCGGATAGTAGGAATGGTTGCCTAGTACTTTTGCTGATGATGAAAGGGCCTTCCCAAGGCGGCGACAGCTTGTGCTGGCCGGCTGTTCGCTGGATCAGCCGGAGCACAAGGTCGCCTTCTTGGAAAGATCTTGGCCTGACCTTCCTGTTGTGGTATCGGCGCAGGCTCTGCTGGTAGATGCTGGACCGGCTGAGTGCCAACAACCGGCCCTCCTCCAGCAAATTGACGCTGTCTTGTCGTGCTTCTTCTGCTTCCTCCTCGGTGTACCTGGTGACTCGTGGGGAGTCGAATTCTATGTCCGTTGGGATGACGGCTTCGGCACCATAGACAGGGAAGAAGGGCGTGAAGCCGGTTGACTTGTTTGAAGTTGTGCACAAACTCCAGAGGATGGCTGGCAGCTCGTCGAGCCAGCAGCCAGCCGAGCGCTCCAGAGGCTCGATCAACCGAGGCTTGATGCCGGACAGGATGAGGCCATTTGCCTGCTCCACTTGGCCGTTTGACTACGGATGGGCGACGGACGCTAGGTCCAGTCGGATGCCCTGTGTTGCGCAAAAATGGGCCAAGGTGCCTTTGGCAAAGTTTGTGCCGTTGTCGGTGATGATGTTGTATGGTATGCCGTACCGAATTGTGATATCGGTGATGAAGGTCACGGCAGTCGGACCGTTCAGTTTCTTAATTGGCTTCACTTCCACCCACTTGGTGAACTTGTACACTGCGACAAGTAGGTGAGTTAAACCACCTCGTGCTGTCTTGAATGGTCCCACCATGTCTAGACCTCAAACTATGAAAGGCCAAGCAATGGGGATGGTCTTGAGCGCGGAAGCCGGCTGGTGTGACTTGGAGCTGAACTTCTGGCACCCTTTGCATTTTTGGACCAACTCCTTGGCCTCTTCCAAGGCAGTTGGCCAAAAGAAACCGTGCCGAAAAGCTTTGGCGACGAGTGCTCTTGAAGCCGCATGGTGTCCGCATTCGCCTTGATGGATGTCTTTGAGGATCGCCTGGCCTTGCTCTGGCTCTACGCAGCGCTGGTAGACACCAGTGATGCTGTGCCTGACCAGCTCTCTGTTGATTATGGTATAGGCTGCCGCCCGGTGTTGTACTTGCCGAGCTGAGGTCTCATCAGTTGGTAGCTCTTTGTTCACCAGGAATTTGATGATGGGCTGGGCCCATGAGGGTGCTGCTATTTCTTCGACTACCAGAACTGCAACTTGGACGAGGGCGGCTGGGCTGGGAGGCGGCGGGCTGGAGTCAACAGCCGCTTGCTGGGCTGATGAAGTCCCCAGGCCGACTGGCACGGTCCTTGGGCCGAGTTCTGGAATCTTCGAGTCTGTCACCGCAGTCCCAGGCCGGGCTCGACTGTGGCAGCTTTTGAGTCACCCGCCAAAGTCCCCGTTCCGACTGCCGGAGCTCTGGAGTCGGATCCGCCGTCTTCGGGAGGAGCCGGCACAAAAATGGAGTCTGATTCTGGTGAAGGCTTGACAGACGGCTTGAGGAGGCGTTGAAGGGCGACGCCAGATGGTATTGCTTGGCGGGTAGAGCCGATTCGTGCCAAGGCGTCTGCTTGGTCGTTGTCGTTTCTTGGCACATGGAGGAACTCGCACCCTTCGAAATACCCGCTGAGTTGCTGCATGAGGAAACGGTAGCTCGCCATGTTTGTGTCTTTCGCGTCCCAGTCACCAGATGACTGCTGGACCACTAAGTCCGAGTCGCCATAACACAAGATCCGGCGGATGCCCAGTTCTTTGGCAAGCAGGAGCCCGTGAATGAGCGCCTCGTACTCGGCCATGTTGTTGGAGGCGGCAAAATGGATTTGCAGTGCATATTTGAGTTTGTCGCCTTTGGGAGAGGTGAGGACGACGCTGACTCCCAAGCCGGTGCGCATCTTGGAGCCGTCGAAGTGCATCCGCCAATGGGTGGAGTCAGGCGCTGGAGGCAGGTACTGGGTCTCGGCCAAGTCGACGAGGAAGCCGGCCAGTGCTTGTGATTTGATAGCGGTGCGGGGCTGGTAGTAGATGGTGTAAGGAGCCAGCTCTATGGCCCACTTGGCCACTCGACCAGAGGCATCTCGGCTACCGATGATCTCGGCAAGTGGAGCCGTGCAGACCACTATGATTGGATGCTCTTGAAAGTAAGGCTTCAATTTCTTGGCAGCAAAGTGCACACCATAGCACATCTTCTGGTAGTGGGGGTAGTTCTGCTTGGAGGTCGACAATACCTCGCTCAGGTAATATACTGGTCTCTGGACAGGTAGCGCCTTGCCTTCCTCCTTGCACTCTACTACAATGACTGTGCTGACTACTCGGATGCTGGCGGCGATGTACAGGAGCATAGGTTCCTTGGGAGTCGGAGCCGCCAGGACAGGTGGAGTAGTCAGCATATTCTTCAACTGGTGGAAAGCTTCGTCCGCCTTATGGTTCCACTCGAAAAAAGTGGTCTTCTTCATGAGTTGGTATAAGGGGAGAGCTTTCTCGCCCAGTCGACTGATGAATCGGCTGATGGACACCAAGCAGCCGGTGAACTTCTGCACATCCAGCAGTCAGCTGGGTACCTCCATTCTCTTGATGGCCTTGATTTTTACTGGTTTGCATTCTATGCCGCGTTCAGAGACCAGGAAACCTAGCAGCTGGCCGGCTGGTACTCCGAAGACACACTTCTCGGGTTGAGCTTGATCTGGAACCGGCGCAGGTTCTCAAAGGTCTCCTTGAGGTCTTCCAACAGTGTTCCTCACTTTTCCGTCTTCACCACCACGTCGTCCACGTAAACGTGGGTGTTCCTGCCGAGCTGCTTGAGGAGGCACTTCTGCATGCAACGCTGAAAGGTGGCGCCGGCATTCCTTAAGCCGAACATCATGGTGAGGTAGCAGAATGCTCCAAACGGCGTGATGAAGGCGGTCTTCACTCTGTCAGCCGGATTCAGCTTGATCTAGTGATATCCTGAGTATGCATCCAAGAAGCTCAACAACTCGCATCTGGCTGTGGAGTCTATCACCTGGTCAATTCTTGGTAGAGCAAATGGGTCCTTGGGGCAGGCCTTGTTGAGGCTCGTGTAGTCAATACACATTCGCCATTGCTTGTTCTTCTTTAGCACCAGGACCGGATTTGCCAGCCACTCCAGGAAGAAAACTTCCATAATGAAGCCGGCTGCTAGGAGTCGGGCTATCTCTTCTCCGACAACTCTCCTCTTCTCTTCTGATAAGCGGCGCAGGGGCTGCCTGACCGGCTTTGCATCAGATCGGACGTGTAACTTGTGCTCGGCGAAATCCATCGGTACACCTGGCATGTCCTTGGGAGACCATGCGAATATGTCCCAATTCTCACAGAGGAAATCGACGAGCTCGCCTTCCTATTTGCTGTCGAGGTTTGCACCTACGACGGCATACCTCTCTGGGCGCTCCGGATCCAAGGGTATCTTCTTTGTCTCTATGGCCGGCTTGAACGAACCTTCGTCTTCCGACTCCTTTGGGTCGGGCGATATCTCCGGCTGCTTGCCGGCCATTGCCACAACTCGTTCAAGGAGTCGCTTCTCGGCTGCAATCACCAGGGACTCGGCCAGCCGACTGCTCTCGGCCGCGCAAGCGGATGACTTCCGGTAGTCGCCGGCCACAGTCAGAATTCCCCTGGAACTTGGCATCTTCATCTTGAGGTAGGCGTAGTGGGGGACCACCATGAACTTGGCCAAGGCGGGCCGGCCAAGTAGCGCATGGTATGGGCTCTCAAGGTCCACTACCTCAAACCAAATAGACTCTCTTCGGAAGTGATCTTTGTCCCCAAAGAGGACGTCAATCAGGATCTTGCCAATTGGTGAGCAGGAAAGCCCAGGAACAATGCCGTGGAACACAGTCCGGCTATTCTGAAGCTGTCTCTGCTTGATTCCTAACTTCTCCATGGTGTCTTTGTACAGGATATTGATGCTGCTGCCCCCATCTATCAGAACTCGCGAGAAACGCGTGGCCCATTTGTCCGTGGCAAAGGTGGCGTCCAGGACTAAGGCGTAGGAGCCCGTACTCGGCATCACTTCTGGGTGGTCAGCCCTGCTCCAGTTGATGGGCCTCTCAGACCAGTGCATGAACTCTGGCGTCTCTGAGGCTACTGTGTTCACCTCTTGTCGCTGCAGCCGCCTGCTGCGTCGATCTTCAGCCACACTGGTGAACACCACGTAGGCTCCGTGCTCTTTAGGGTATTCGTCTTGTACTACGCCGACTGGCCTAACTGCCGGCTGCTGGGGCGGAGGTGGAGGCGGCTGCCCAACAGGCGGGGGTGGCAGGAGGCCGTCTCCCTTGGCGATCCTGGTGAGCCAGTGGCACTTCCGGGTGGTGTGATTTGATGGCTTCATGCCACTGTGGAACTTGCAAGGTCCATCCAAGGTCTGCTCGTAGGAGAAAGCCGGCAACCAGTTCGGCTTGCCGCCTTTCTGTCGCTTGGGCGGAGGCTGCTCTTCTGGCTGCTCGGCTTCAACGGTCGTGACCTGCCAGCTGTTGGAAGCCGGCTGCGGGGCCTTGCGCTTGTTGTCGCCCTGCTGTTGTCGCCGGCCGGCATCTGCCGCCGGAGTTCTTGGAGCCGGAGGAGCTACTTTGCCAGTCGTGCTGATTTGAATTTCCGTCTTCATGGAGGAGTCAGCCATAGCGTACTTGTCCGCTATGATCAGCAACTCGTCGAGGGTTTCTGGCTCGTCGTAGAGGAGCTTGTGCTTGAGGAGGGTGCCTTCTCGGCACCTGGCTGTGAAGTACTCGATGGCCTGCACCTCATGCACGCCCTCGCAGGAGTTCTGGAGCTCAGCCCAACGCGTGGGGTAGTCACGAGTCAACTCGTCAGGACCTTGCACGCACAAGGAGAGCTGACGCGCTTGGGAGGACGCTTGTACGTGCCGGTGAAGTTGCGGACGAATGCTTCAGTGAAGTCGGCCCAGCTATTGATGCTGTGGGGCTTTAGGCTGTTCAGCCATGTCCGGGCTGTGCCCTGGAGCATGAGCGGAACGTACTTTACGGCGACATGCTTGTTGCCGTTTGCTATGCTGACAGCCGTGGAATAGTCGACTAGCCAGTCTTCCGGCTTCACGGAGCCGGTATACTTGGGCGTGTCTCTTGGGAGCGTGAACCCTCTGGGAAAGGGCTCGTCCTGAATGCGGGGCCCGAAACAAGGCGGACCCAGCTCGTCTTCTTCCAGCGCCAGGGACCGGTGAAGTCGGTCGATCCGGTGGCGGGCGTCATTCTCTCCAACTCCCTCTCGGTGGCCAAGGCGGTCACTGAGAGTCGGATGGTCAACAGGCGGCAGGGAGACTCGCCTCTCCTTGCGGGGAGGGGGAGGCAGACAGTCGTCCCGTCATTCCACTGCTCTCGGGCGGCCGTCTCGGTCGCGCTCTATGGTAATCCGAGTCCGACTGTGGCTGACAGCCGGCTCCTTGTCCTTTCTTCCTCGGGCACCGCCAGTCGGCGTCCGAGACGTCGCGCCTTGATCTCGGTGTGGGTCGTCGTTTGTCCGCTGCGGCGCCTCCATGCGGCAGTTGGCCTCGTTCTGCGCGGCGGCCGCGTCGAGGAGCCGCTGGACTCGCTCCATCATGAGACGGCGTTCTTCGCCCTCGAAATTGTCCAGCTCATCCGCCGCTGCCTGGGTGGCTCGGATGTTCTCCGCCGGTGTAGCGTACACGGGGCGGATAGCCCCAAACAAGCTGGCGATGGCTACGCCGCGCTGCTGGACCGTGCCAAGGTGGCTGGGCCCTGCCGAGGCCGGCGAGCCGCCAACGGCGCGATCCATCTCCCGCTGGTAAGCTTCTGACAGGCGTCTCATGATGGCCAGCTTCTTCGCGCCTTCGACGAGCTGAAGGCGGCGTGCTTCTAACGTCTCTGCGTCAGCATCTTTCGGAATGGGTGCAGCTAGGTCTTGCAGCACCGCGGCGAGTGGGTCGGGCGCCCCTCCGCCAGGGAACTCGTCATGACAGATGACTAGCACCTCAGTGACGGTGCTTCCGTCGCTCTCTGCGTGGGGGAGAGGTTCGTCGTAGACCACCACGTTGGTGGGGAACGCGTCGACCGACGCGGTGTCGGAGTCGACCAGCATCGGGTCGGTGGAGCCTACAGACTCCAAGTCTACGGCAAGCTCGCCGGAAACATGGAGTTGATCGAGGAGGCCCGCGAGGAGGTTTTCGGGGCCGCCTACGCCTACGTTGGACGCAGGTTCGTCGGAAAGGCGAACCTCGCCGACAAGTTCGGCCAAGGAGCTGGCTGCGCAGGCGATCTCAACGCCGCGCAGCGCATCGATGCAAACTTCGCCTGGCGTGCCTGGCTGGCTGCGCTCGCCAGGGAGGAAAAGGGTTCCTGTCTAGAACAGATCTCCGGACGGCGGTGCACCATGCCCCACGGTGGGCGCCAAATGTCGGGGGTTTGGTGCGACATATTCCAACGGATGGCTTATCATGGTGGGGGCGAGTAGAACGTCGCCGGTGCCTGGAAACGGGATGAGGCGAAGACATGCATGCCGGCGAATCTTACCCCGCTTCGGGGCTCTTCGGGGAGATAATACCCCTACTGCTGCTCTGCAGGGTCTCCGCATGATCACTATGGTCAAGTGTTTACACAGTTGCTCCTTGAGCTGCGTCTGGTGGTAGAAGAGGGCAAGGCTAGCTCTCTCCTTGTATCTGGTGTGGTGTAGAACTACTGGGATCCAACCCTTTGCATGGGTGCCCTGGGAGGTTTATATAGGCCTACCCCCCAGGTGTACAATGGTAATTCGACTGGGCACAGGCCCAGCCGTCAGTGCCTCCGACCTCCGACCTCTCCGCCGACTGCTGGGGCCTGCCAACTGGTGGGCCCCGCCGACTGGTCTGCTACGGAGCCGACAGGCCGCGTCCGCCGCGGGCGGGTCTTGCCGGCTGCTGATTACTGTAGTCGTGCTCCTGATGACACAAGCTTGGTCATGGGGTCATGCAATAGCCCCGCCGCCTGGCGGGCAATCACTGTGGCCACTCCCCATCTCTTCTTGATTAATGGCGCGTGGGCCCTGGGCCAACTCCCGATGGGTCCGATAGTGGTTCTCCTGCCGCCTCCCGAGGTCTCGCTGACTGGTGGGCCCTGCGGCCTCCAGGCCGTACAGACAAGCCGTCATGGGCGCAGGACCCGGTACAGTGGTGCTGAAGTCAGGGCCGGCCGGGCAACAGTGCCACGCCGCAGGGAGATCTTCCCAAGTACAGCATGCTGTAGCCATGCCTGCCCTTGGTAAGGGGCGGGGAGTGGGCTCCATTGTAGCCACGCCCCTGCCCCGTCCCCTTCGATGAGGTCACAGTTTGTTGGAGTCGCCGGCCGACTCCCCAAAGCCGGCTTCTTTAGAAGTCGCCCCTAGGACTCGGCCGTGAACGGGCAGTCGGCCGCCTGCCGTAGACTCCCCAGGAGGCGGCTCTTCGCCCTGTGGTCTTGAGGGGTGCACCCTGCCCTGATGTCTTGAAAGGCCCATTACTCCGACACCAATCATGATCATTGCAACAAGTAGTAGACATAGTAAAACTAGCATCCCCAATCTTAGGGTTCTGCATATCATTAACACAATTGACATTAAGAGAATTTATGATAACATCATTACAATCATGCTTTTCATCGAAGGAACTATCAAGTATGGGTGCAATAGCAACGATCTCATGTTTAACATAAGGAACTATAGCAAACTCATCTTCATAAATATTGGCATCATGGCCACAAGAATAGAAAGCATCATGTTCATCAAGGGATATTTCAATCAAATCATCGAAATTATAATTATCTATAGATTCATGCATATCATTATTTTCTTCAGAAGCAACGGTCATTCTTACAATAAATTCTTTGACATAGACATTATGAGCATAGTTTTCAAAGCAGTATTTAAGTATGTCAAAATTTTCAGATTCGTAGAGAGTAACATCATACTTTTCAATCAAAGAAGCAACTTCATAAGCACCCTTAAAAGCAACAAATTCTTCAATTTGTTCGATATCGTAGTAACTATAAACACCCTTTGCATAAGAAGATAATATTTCATTATCATTAAACTCACATAGGTAGGGGAGGTGTTTTTTAGGGTTCTTAGAGCAACAGGTAAAATCACAAATTTCACAAAGATTCCAAGCATAACATAGCAATCTGTTTATTCGATCCCATAAGAGTCTCCCTTTTTCATACAAATGCTGACGCTCAAAATGAGCATGCTCATCTAAAGATTTCCCATCAACTAGGCTAGTTGGGGTTTCAGCACGAGCGCATAAGGATCGAAGATGATCCAAGTAGAACACTTTAAGTGGATCCATATCAATAGATTTTTAGCAAGCAAAGATGCAAGCAAATAGAAGGCACATGGAAACACAAAGAAAGATACATACGGCAAGAAGGCGAATAGAAAAAAGGGCGAATAAAACGGCAAAGGTGAAGTGGGGGAGAGGAAAATGAGAGGCAAATGGCAAATAATGTAATGCGAGGGATAAGAGTTTGTGATGGGTACTTGGTATGTCTTGACTTGTGCGTAGAATCCTCGGCAACGGTGCCAGAATCCTTCTTGCTACCTCTTGCGCACTGCGTTGGTTTTCCCTTGAAGAGGAAAGGGTGATGTAGCAAAGTAGTGTAAGTATTTCCCTCAGTTTTTGAGAACCAAGGTATCAATCCAGTAGGAGGCCACACGCAAGTCCCTCGTACCTACACAAACAAATAAGAACCTCGCAACCAACGTGATAAAGGGGTTGTCAATCCCTTCACGGTCACTTACGAGAGTGAGATATGATAGAGATAATAATGATAAGATAAATATTTTTGGTATTTTTATGATATAGATTGAAAGTAAAGATTGCAAAGTAAAATAGATTGGAAACTTATATGATGGAAAGTAGACCCGTGGGCCATAGGTTTCACTAGTGGCTTCTCCCAAGATAGCATAAGTATTATGGTGGGTGAACAAATTACCGTCGAGCAATTGATAGAAAAGCGAATAATTATGAGAATATCTAGCATGATCATGTATATAGGCATCACGTCCGTGACAAGTAGACTGACTCCTGCCTGCGTCTACTACTATTACTCCACACATCGACCGCTATCCAGCATGCATCTAGAGTATTAAGTTCATAAGAACAAAGTAACACATTAGGTAATATGACATGATGTAGAGGGATAAACTCAAGCAATATGATATAAACCCCATCTTTTTATCCTCGATGGCAATAATACAATACGTGTCGTTTACCTTTCTGTCACTGGGATCGAGCACCGCAAGATTGAACCCAAAGCTAAGCACTTCTCCCATTGCAAGAAAGATCAATCTAGTAGGCCAAACCAAACTAACAATTCGAAGAGACTTGCAAAGATAACCAATCATGCATAAAAGATTTCAGAGAAGAATCAAATATTGTTCATAGATAGACTTGATCATAAACCCACATTTCATTGGATCTCGACAAACACACCGCAAAAAGAGTTACATCGAATAGATCTCCAAGAAGATCGAGGAGAACTTTGTATTGAGATTCAAAGATAGAGAAGAAGCCATCTAGCTAATAACTATGGACCCGAAGGTCTAAAGTAAACTACTCACACATCATCGGAGGGGCCATGGAGTTGATGTAGAGGCCCTCCGTGATCAATGCCCCCTCCGACGGAGCTCCGGAAAAGGCCCCATGATGGGATCTCTTGGGTATAGAAGGTTGCGGCAGTGGAAATACGGTTTTGTGGTGCTCCTGGATGTTTTCGGGGTATGTGAACATATATAGGAGGAAGAAGTAGGTTGGTTGAGCCACGAGAGGGGAGGGCGCGCCCAGGGAGGATAGGCGCGCCCCCTGTGTCATGGACACCTCCTTCGTTTCTTGACGTCCACTCCAAGACCTCTGGATCATGTTTGTTCCAAAAATCACACTCCCAAAGGTTTCATTCCGTTTGGACTCCGTTTGATATTCCATTTCTGAGAAACACAGAAGTAGGCAAAAAACAGCATTTTGCACTGGGCCTTGGGTTAATAGGTTAGTCCCAATAATAATATAAAAGTGTAAAATAAAGCCCATTAACATCCAAAACATATAATATAATAGCATGGAGCAATCAAAAATTATAGATACATTGGAGACGTATCAACGATACACTTTCTGAGGAAACAACCTCAAGTCCATCGTATCAATTTTATTGGAAAAAAATCAAAGATCACTATTGGAGGTTTTGAATTTCCTCTTCCTACTGTCAAGAAGAAATATGATATTATTATTGTGGGGGATGTTGGGGAACGTAGTAATTTCAAAAAAATTCCTACGCACACGCAAGATCATGGTGATGCATAGCAACCAGAGGGGAGAGTGTCGTCCACGTACCCTCGTAGACCATTAAGAGGAAGCGTTATAACAACGCGCTTGATGTAGTCGTACGTCTTCATGGTCGACCGATCCTCAGCACCGAACGTACAGCACCTTCGCGTTTAGCACACATTCAGCTCGGTGACGTCCCGCGAACTCACGATCAAGTGGAGCTCGAGGGAGAGTTTATTTAGCACGACAGCCTGGTGACGATGTTTGATGAAGGTACCGACGCAGGGCTTCACCTAAGCACCGCTACGATATGACCAAGGTGGATTATGGTGGAGGGGGGCACCACACACAGCTAAGAGATCAATGGATCAATTGTTGTGTGTTTGGGTGCCCCTGCCCCCGTATATAAAGGGGGAGGAGGAGAGGGCCGGCCAAGGGAGAGGTGTGCCCAAAGGGGGGGCAATCCTACTCCAAGTAGGTTTGCCCCTCCCTTTCCTATTCCAAGAAGGAGAAGGGGAATGAGGAGGTGGGGAGAAGGAGGGAGAGGGGGGCCGCCGCCCCTTCCCCTTGTCCAATTCGGATTGGGGCAAGGGGGGCCGCGCGCCACCTCCTGGCTGCCCTCTCTCTTCTCCACTAAGGCCCATAAGGCCCAATAGCTTCCCAGGGGGTTCCGGTAACCCCCGGTACTTCGGTATATGTCTGAAACCTCCCGGAACCCTTCCGGTGTCTGAACATAGTCATCCAATATATTGATCTTTACGTCTAGACCATTTCGAGACTCCTCATCATGTCCGTGATCATATCCGGGACTCCGAACTACCTTTGGTACATCAAAACAGAAAAACTCATAATACCGATCGTCAAAGAACTTTAAGCGTGCGGACCCTACGGGTTCGAGAACTATGCAGACATGACCGAGACACATCTCCGGTCAATAACCAATAGCAGAACCTGGATGCTCATATTGGTTCCTACATATTATACGAAGATCTTTATCGGTCAAACCGCATAACAATATACATTGTTCCCTTTGTCATCGGTATGTTACTTTCCTGAGATTTGATCGTCGGTATCTCAATACCTAGTTCAATCTCTTTACTGGTAAGTCTCCTTACTCATTCCGTAATGTATCATCTCACAACTAACTCAATAGTCACATTGCTTGCAAGGCTTATAGTGATGTGCATTGCCGAGAGGGCCCAGAGATACCTCTCCTACAATCAGAGTGACAAATCCTATTCTTGATCTATGCCAACTTCACGAACACCATCGGAGACACCTGTAGAGCACCTTTATAATCACCCAGTTACGTTGTGACGTTTGGTAGCACACAAAGTGTTCCTCCGATATTCGGGAGTTGCATAATCTCATAGTCATAGGAACATGTATAAGTCATGAAGAAAGCAATAGCAGTAAACTAAAACGATCAAGTTCTAAGCTAACGAAAAGGGTCAAGTCAATCACATTATTCTCCTAATGATGTGATCCCGTTGATCAAATGACAACTCATGTCTATGGCTAGGAAACTCAACCATGTTTGATCAACGAGCTAGTCAAGTAGAGGCATACTAGTGACACTATGTTTTTCTATGTATTCACACATGTATTATGTTTCCGGTTAATACAATTCTAGAATGAATAATAAACATTTATCATGATACGAGGAAATAAATAATAACTTTATTATAGCCTCTAGGGCATATTTCCTTCAGTCTCCCACTTGCACTAGAGTCAATAATCTAGATTACACAGTAATGATTCTAACACCCATGGAGTCTTGGTGTTGATCATGTTTTGCTCGTGGAATAGGCTTAGTCAACGGGTATGCAACATTCAGATCTGTATGTATCTTGCAAATCTCTATGTCTCCCACCTAGACTTGAACCCGGATGGAATTGAAGCGTCTCTTGATGTGCTTGGTTCTCTTGTGAAATTTGGATTCCTCTGCCAAGGCAATTGCACCAGTATTGTCACAAAACATTTTCATTGGACCTGATGCACTAGGTATGACACCTAGACCGAATATGAACTCCTTCATCCAGACTCCTTCATTTGCTGCTTCCGAAGCAGCTATGTACTCCGCTTCACACGTAGATCCCGCCACGACGCTTTGTTTAGAACTGCACCAACTGACAGCTCCACCGTTCAATATAAACACGTATCTGGTTTGCGATTTATAATCGTCTGGATCGGTGTCAAAGCTTACATCGACTTAACCATTTACGACGAGCTCTTTGTCACCTCCATAAACGAGAAACATATCCTTAGTCCTCTTTAGGTACTTCAGGATGTTCTTGACCGTTGTGCAGTGATCCACTCCTGGATTACTTTGGTACCTCCCTGCTAAACTAATAGCAAGGCACACATCAGGTCTGGTACACAGCATTGCATACATGATAGAGCCTATGGCTGAAGCATAGGGAACACTTTTCATTTTCTCTCTATCTTCTGTAGTGGTCGGGCATTGAGTCTGAGTCAACTTCACACCTTGTAACATAGGCAAGAACCCTTTCTTTTCTTCATCCATTTTGAACCTTTTCAAAACTTTATCAAGGTATGTACTTTGTGAAAGTCCAATTAAGCGTCTCGATCTATCTCTATAGATCTTGATGCCCAATATGCAAGCAGTCTCACCGAGGTCTTCCATTGAAAAACTCTTATTCCAGTATCCTTTTATGCTATCCAGAAATTCTATATCATTTCCAGTCAACAATATGTCATCCACATATAATATTAGAAATGCTACAGAGCTCCCACTCACTTTCTTGTAAACACAGGCTTCTCCAAAAGTCTGCATAAAACCATATGCTTTGATCACACTATCAAAACGTTTATTCCAACTCCGAGAGGCTTGCACCTGTCCATAAATGGATCGCTGGAGCTTGCACACTTTGTTAGTACCCTTTGGATCGATAAAACCTTCAGGTTGCATCATATACAACTCTCCTTCCAGAAATCCATTCAGGAATGCAGTCTTGACATCCATTTGCCAAATTTCATAATCATAAAATGCGGCAATTGCTAACATGATTCGGACGGACTTAAGCACCGCTATGGGTGAGAAGGTCTCATCGTAGTCAACTCCCTGAACTTGTCGAAAACCTTTTGCAACAAGTCGAGCTTTGTAGACAGTAACGTTACCATCATCGTCAGTCTTCTTCTTGAAGATCCATTTATTCTCGATGGCTTGCCGATCATCGGGCAAGTCAATCAAAGTCCAAACTTTGTTCTCATACATGGATCCCATCTCAGATTTCATGGCTTCAAGCCATTTTTCAGAATTTGGGCTCATCATCGCTTCCTCATAGTTCGTAGGCTCGTCATGGTCAAGTAACATGACCTCCAAAACAGGATTACCGTACCACTCTGGTGCGGATCTTACTCTGGTTGACCTACCAGGTTCGGTAGTAACATGATCTGAAGTTTCATGATCAACATCATTAGCTTCCTCACTAATTGGTGTAGGTGTCACAGAAACCGGTTTCTGTGATGAACTACTTTCCAATAAGGGAGCAGGTATAGTTACCTCATCAAGTTCTACTTTCCTCCCACTCACTTCTTTCGAGAGAAACTCCTTCTCTAGAAAGGATCCATTATTAGCAACGAATGTCTTGCCATCAGATCTGTGATAGAAGGTGCACCCAATAGTTTCCTTTGGGTATCCTATGAAGACACATTTCTCCGATTTGGGTTCGAGTGTATAAGGTTGAGGCTTTTTCACATAAGCATCACAGCCCCAAACTTTAAGAAACGACAACTTTGGTTTCTTGCCAAACCACAGTTCGTAAGGCGCCATCTCAACAGATTTTGATGGTGCCCTATTTAACGTGAATGCAGCTGTCTCTAAAGCACAACCCCAAAATGATAGCAGTAAATCAGTAAGAGACATCATAGATCGCACCATATCTAGTAAAGTACGATTACGACGTTCAGACACACCATTACGCTGTGGTGTTCCGGGTGGCGTGAGTTGCGAAACTATTCCACATTGTTTCAAATGTAGACCAAACTTGTAACTCAAATATTCTCCTCCACGATCAGATCATAGAAACTTTATTTTCTTGTTACGTTGATTTTCCACTTCACTCTGAAATTCTTTGAACTTCTCAAATGTTTTAGACTTATGTTTCATTAAGTAGATATACCCATATCTGCTCAAATCATCTGTGAAGGTGAGAAAATAACGATACCCGCCGTGAGCCTCAATATTCATTGGACCACATACATCAGTATGTATGATTTCCATCAAATCCGTTGCTCGCTCCATTGTTCCGGAGAACGGCGTTTTAGTCATCTTGCCCATGAGGCATGGTTCGCAAGTACCAAGTGATTCATAATCAAGTGATTCCAAAAGTCCATCTGTATGGAGTTTCTTCATGCGCTTTACACCAATATGACCCAAACGGCAGTGCGACAAATAAGTTGCACTATCATTATCAACTCTACATCTTTTGGCTTCAACATTATGAATATGTGTATCACTACTATCGAGATTCAACACAAATAGACCACTCTTCAAGGGTGCATGACCATAAAAGATATTACTCATATAAATAGAACAACCATTATTCTCAGATTTAAATGAATAACCGTCTCGCATCAAACAAGATCCAGATATAATGTTCATGCTTAACGCTGGCACCAAATAACAATTATTTAGGTCTAAAACTAATCCCGAAGGTAGATGTAGAGGTAGCATGCTAACGGCGATCACATCGACTTTGGAACCATTTCCTACGCGCGTTGTCACCTCGTCCTTAGCCAGTCTTCGCTTAATCCGTAGTCCCTGTTTCAAGTTGGAAATATTAGTAACAGAACCAGTATCAAATACCCATGTGCTACTGCGAGCTCTAGTAAGGTACACATCAATAACATGTATATCACATATACCTTTGTTCACCTTGCCATCCTTGTTATCCGCCAAATACTTGGGGCAGTTCCGCATCCAGTGACCAGTCCCTTTGCAGTAGAAGCACTGAGTCTCAGGCTTAGATCCAGACTTGGGTTTCTTCTTTTGAGCAGCAACTTGTTTGTCGTTCTTCTTGAAGTTCCCTTTCTTCTTCCCTTTACCCTTTTTCTTGAAACTGGTGGTCTTGTTTACCATCAACACTTGATGCTCCTTCTTGATTTCTACCTCCGCAGCCTTTAGCATTGCGAAGAGCTCGGGAATCGTCTTATCCATCCCTTGCATATTATAGTTCATCACGAAGTTCTTGTAGCTTGGTGGCAGTGATTGAAGAACTCTGTCAATGACACTATCAACCGGAAGGTTAACTCCCAGCTGAGTCAAGTGGTTATGGTACCCAGACATTCTGAGTATATGTGCACTGACAGAACTATTCTCCTCCATCTTGCAGCTGTAGACCTTATTGGAGACTTCATATCTCTCAATCCGGGCATTTGCTTGAAATATTAACTTCAACTCCTAGAACATCTCATATGCTCCATGACGTTCAAAACGCTATTGAAGTCCCGGTTCTAAGCCGTAAAGCATGGCACACTGAACTATCGAGTAGTCATCAGCTTTGCTCTGCCAGACATTCATAACATCTGGCGTTGCTCCTGCAGCGAATTTGGCACCTAGCGGTGCTTCCATGACGTAATTCTTCTGTGCAGCAATGAGGATAATCCTCAAATTATGGACCCAGTCTATGTAATTGCTACCATCATCTTTCAACTTTGCTTTCTCAAGGAACACACTAAAATTCAATGGAACAACAGCACGGGCCATCTATCTACAATAACATAGACAAGCAAATACTATCAGGTACTAAGTTCATGATAAATTATTTAAGTTCAATTAATCATATTACTTAAAAACTCCCACTTAGATAGACATCCCTCTAATCATCTAAGTGATCACGTGATCCATATCAACTAAACCATAACCGGTCATCACGTGAAATGGAGTATTTTTTAATGGTGAACATCACTATGTTGATCATATCTACTATATGATTCATGCTCGACCTTTCGGTCTCAGTGTTCCAGGCTATATCTGCATATGCTAGGCTCGTCAAGTTTAACCTGAGTATTCTGCGTGTGTAAAATTGTCTTACACCGTTGTAGATGAATGTTGAGCTTATATCACCTGATCATCACGTGGTGTCTCGGCACGATGAACTTTGGCAATGGTGCAAACTCAGGGAGAACACTTTTACCTTGAAATTTAGTGAGAGATGATCTTATAATGCTACCGTCAAACAAAGCAGAATAAGATGCATAAAGGATAAACATCACATGCAATGAATATAAGTGATATGGCCGTCATCATCTTGTGTCTTTGATCTCCATCTCCAAAGCACTGTCATGATCACCATTGTCACTGGTGCGACACCTTGATCTCCATCGTAGCATCGTTGTCGTCTCGCCAACTATTGCTTCTACGACTATCGCTACCGCTTAGTGATAAAGTAAAGCAATTTCATGGCGATTGCATTGCATACAATAAAGCGACAACCATATGGCTCCTGCCAGTTGCCGATAACTCCGTCACAAAACATGATCATCTCATAGAATAAAGTATAGCATCATGCCTTGACCATATCACATCACAACATGCCCTGCAAAAACAAGTTAGATGTCCTCTACTTTGTTGTTGCAAGTTTTACGTGGCTGCTACGGGCTGAGCAAGAACCGTTCTTACCTACGCATCAAAACCACAACGATAGTTTGTCAAGTTAGTGTTGTTTTAACCTTCTCAAGGACCGGGCGTAGCCACACTCGGTTCAACTAAAGTTGGAGAAACTAACACCCGCCAGCCACCTATGTGCAAAGCACGTTGATAGAACTGGTCTCGCATAAACGTACGCGTAATGTCGGCCCGGGCCGCTTCATCCAACAATACCGCCGAACCAAAGTATGACATGCTAGTAAGCAGTATGACTTATATCGCCCACAACTCACTTGTGTTCTACTCGTGCATATAACATCTACGCATAAAACCAGGCTCGGATGACACTGTTGAGGAACGTAGTAATTTCAAAAAAAATCCTACGCACACGCAGGATCATGGTGATGCATAGCAATGAGAGGGGAGAGAGTCATCTACGTACCCTCGTAGACCGTTAAGCGGAAGCGTTATGACAACACGACTGATGTAGTCGTACGTCTTCACGATCGACCGATCCTCAGTACCAAAGGCACAGCACCTCCGCGTTCCGCACACATTCAGCTCGGTGACGTCCCCCGAACTCACGGTCCAGTAGAGCTCGGGGAAGAGTTTCGTCAGCACGATGGCGTAGTGACGATGCTTGATGAAATTGCCGACGCAGGGCTTCGCCTAAGCACTGCTACGATATGATCGAGGTGGATTAAGGTGGAGGGGGCACCGCACACGGCTAAGAGATCAACAGATCAATTGTTGTGTCTTTGGGGTGCTCCCCTGCCCCCGTATATAAAGTGGGGAGGAGGAGAGGGCAGGCCAAGGGAGAGGCGCGCCCAAAGGAGGGGCAATCCTACTCTAAGTAGGTTTGCCCCTCCCTTTCCTATTCCAAGAAGGAGAAGGGGGAAGGAGGAGGTGGAGAGAACGAAGGAGAGGGGGGCCACCGCCCCTTCCCCTTATCCAATTCGGATTGGGGCAAGGAGGGCCGCGCGCCACCTCCTGGCTGCCCTCTCTCTTCTCCACTAAGGCCCATAAGGCCCAATAGCTTCCCGGGGGGTTCTGGTAACCCCTGGTACTCCGGTATATGTCTGAAACCTCCCGGAACCCTTCCGGCGTCCGTACATAGTCATCCAATATATCGATCTTTACGCCTCGACCATTTCGAGACTCCTCGTCATGTCTATGATCATATCCGGGACTCCGAACTACCTTCATTACATCAAAACATAAAAACTCATAATACCGATTGTCACAGAACTTTAAGCGTGCGGACCCTACGTGTTCGAGAACTATGCAGGCATGACCGAGACACGTCTCCGGTCAATAACCAATAGTGGAACTGATAACCCACAAGTATAGGGGATCACAACAGTTTTTGATAAGTAAGAGTGTCGAACCCAACAAGGAGCTAAAGGCAGAACAAATATTCCCTCAAGTTCTATCGACCACCGATACAACTCTACGCACGCTTGACGTTCGCTTTACCTAGAACAAGTATGAAACTAGAAGTACTTTGTAGGTGTTGTTGGATAGGTTTGCAAGATAATAAAGAGCAAGTAAATAAAAGGTAGGGGCTGTTGTAAGTGAAGAAGCAATTAAGTAAATATAGCAAGTGTGGAAAAGTGGTGGTAGGAGTTGCGAAATTGCCCCTAAGCAATTGACTACTTTACTAGACCGATAGCAAGTATTATGTGGGAGAGGCCACTGCTAGCATGTCATCCCTGACTTGGAATTCTATGCACTTATGATTGGAACTATTAGTAAGCGTCCTCAACTACTAACGTTCATTAAGGTTAAACCCAACCATAGCATTAAGATATATTGGTCCCCCTTCAATCCCGTATGCATCAATTTCTATGCTAGGTTGAAGCTTCTGTCACTCTTGCCCTCCAATACATAGTCCTATCAACATACAACTAACCCTATGGTGTGATCCACGCACTCTCCCATACGATGGGCACCAAAGGACAACAACATAACCACAAGCAAATTAAATCAATCATAGCAATTCATCAACCACCGATAGGACAAGGAAAATCTACTCAGACATCATAGGATGGCAACACATCATTGGATAATAATATGAAGCATAAAGCACCATGTTCAAGTAGAGGGTACAGCGGGTTGCGGGAGAGTGGACCGCTGTAGATAGAGGGGGGAAGGTGATGGAGATGTTGATGAAGATGGCGGAGGTGTTGGTGTAGATCGCGGTGATGATGATGATGGCCACGGCAGCGTTCCGGCGCCACCGGAAGAGAAGGGGAGAGGGGGCCCCTTCGTCTTCTTCTTCCTTGACCTCCTCCCTAGATGGGAGAAGGGTTTCCCCTCTGGTCCTTGGCCTCCATGGCATGGGAGGGGCGAGAGCCCCTCCGAGATTGGATCTGTCTCTCTGTTTCTCTCTGTTTCTGCGTTCTTCAATTATACCCTTTCACCGTTTCTTATATTCCCAGAGATCCGTAACTCCGATTGGGCTGAAATTTTAATACGATCTCTATCCGAATATTAGCTTTCTTGCGGCGAAAGAAGGGCACCAACTGCCTTACGGGGTGGCCACGAGGGTCAGGGGCGCGCCCCCTGCCTTGTGGCCCCCTCGGGCATCGTCTCGCATGGATTTTTCTTTCCAAAAATCATTTATATTCCAAAATAAATCTCCGTCAGTTTTTATCCTGTTTGGACTCTGTTTGATATGGATATTCTGCGAAACAAAAAACATGCAACAAACAGGAACTGGCACTGGGCATTGGATCAATATGGTAGTCACAAAAATAGTATAAAAAGTTGCCAAAAGTATATGAAAGTTGTAGAATATTGGCATGGAACAATCAAAAATTATAGATACGACGGAGACGTATCAGCATCCCCAAGCTTAATTCCTGCTTGTCCTCGAGTAGGTAAATGATAAAAAATATAATTTCTGATGTGGAATGCTACCTAGCATAATCTTGATCACATATCTAATCATGGCATGAATATTAAGATACGAGTGATTCAAAGCAATGGTCTATCATTTGACATTAAGATAATAATACTTCAAGCATAATAATAAAGCAATCATGTCTTTTCAAAATAACATGGCCAAAGAAAGCTATCCCTACAAAATCATATAGTCTGGCTATGCTCCATCTTCGCCACACAGAATATTCACTTAGCACAACCCCGATGACAAGCCAAGAAGTTGTTTCATACTTTTGACGTTCTCAAACCTTTTCAACTTTCACGCAATACATGAGCGTGAGCCATGGACATAGCACTATAGGTGGAATAGAATAGTGGTTGTGGACAAGACAAAAAGGAGAAGATAGTCTCACATCAACTAGACGTATCAACGGGCTATGGAGATGCCCATCAATAGATATCAATGTGAGTGAGTAGGGATTGCCATGCAACGGATGCACTAGAGCTATAAGTGTATGAAAGCTCAAAGTGAAACTAAGTGGGTGTGCATCCAACTTGCTTGCTCATGAAGACCTCGGGCGTTTGAGGAAGCCCATCATCGGAATATACAAGCCAAGTTCTATAATGAAAATTCCCACTAGTATATGAAAGTGATAACTCAAGAGACTCTCTATATGAAGAACATAGTGCTACTTTGAAGCACAAGTGTGGTAAAAGGGTAGTAACATTGTCCCTTCTCTCTTTTTATCTCATTTTTTTGTTTTGTTTTGTTTTGTTTTTTTGGTGGGCTTATTTGGCCTCTTTTTTTTTATTTGGGCTTCTTTGGCCTCTTTTATTTATTTTTAAAGTCCGGAGTCTCATCCCGACTTGTGGGGGAATCATAGTCTCCATCATCCTTTCCTCATTGGGGCAATGCTCTAATAATGATGATCATCACACTTTTATTTACTTACAACTCAATATTACAACTCGATACTAGAACAAAGATATGACTCTATATGAATGCCTCCGACGGTGTACCGGGATGTGCAATGATCTAGCGTAGCAATGACATCAAAAAACGGACAAGCCATGAAAACATCATGCTAGCTATCTTACGATCTTGCAAAGCAATATGACAATGAATGCCCAAGTCATGTCACTACTAGGAAAAGGCCTACTAATGGCGCACCTAATTTGGCCATTAATGGCGCATTAGTGGTGCGCCATTAGTGCCACGCCATTAGTATATTTTACTAATGGCGCACCACTGGTGCGCCATTAGTATCTGGTATACTAATGGCGGACCTCAGATGCGCCATTAGTATATACAACAGTGCGCCATTAGTATGCCTCCCAGGGGGCCATGTATACCCAGGTGCTTTGGCATACTAATGGCGCACAACAACAAGATGCGCCATTAGTAACTTCGGCATACTAATGGCGCACTGTTCAATGATGCGCCATTAGTATCCTTTGGCATACTAATGGCGCACTGTGATGTGATGCGCCATTAGTATGAATATTAGGTTTTTTTATTTTTTATTTTCTGTTTTTTACGCAGGTTACAAAATTTATAATTGGACAAAATATAGACAGCACACATCAACAACAGATTCATCGAATACAATAGAAGATTAGTCTCTGAATACAATTCATCATATTAGTCTCCGAATACAATTCATCATATTAGTCTCCGAATTGAAAAGACCGAACAAAGATAGAACATTATATTACAAGTCTCGAGACCGCGAGTAGCGAGTTTGTCTTCACATTACAAGTCGATATCGATCATCTAAACTACCATCACATAGAAGAGAGCTGCGGTCATCACGATGAGCATCATCACGATGAAACTCGTCTTCATCCGGTTCCTCCAATGCTCCCTCCCCTCTCCCGCTAGATAGCGGGCGTATCTAGATTCGGCCTCGGCCCTAGTGGTGTACCCTTTGTAACTGTTACCGCTGAATCGGTGAACCTGTCTCCGACACTCCTCCCAGTCGTCGTAGACTCCGGGAACCTTACCCTTGTACACGACATACGACGGCATTGCTATGCACTAGCCAAACGAAACGTTAGTACCAATACACAGACAATACATAAGCAATATATAAGTATGCAACAGAACGATCGGAAGAGAAAAGCAAGACATTAATAGCATCGATTACATCTAAGTTGAACGACTCTCGAAACCAAAGAGACATACTACAAGTTCATTAAAGTTTAATTACAACATGAGCCAATCGATGTTTCAGAACTAGACACAGCATCACTGCTTTCGACTCAACTCAAGGGACCGGAGTGTGGATGAAGCCGCCGTCTATCGTGGGAGTCATGAAATAACGGTCGTTGTCAGCCTGCATTTGTAGCATTGTGTCGATGTCACTGTTGGACGGTTGATTTCTAAGGTAGAACTGCCCCGAGGTACGAAGGACATCTTGATGGATGATTTCCGCAAACTCCGACTGGATGCGAAAGAATTCTTGTCTGATGTCCGCGTCCTGGATTGCCGACACGCTCGCGGCCCAATCTTTGAGTTTACTCGGTAGCAGAAGTTGATGATGGTCCCGTACGATCGCCCGCATGTGATGGATGGCGTAGTAGGCACCCTTCTGACCGCCAGGCGGCTGCTTGACGCAGTAGAACGTCGTATTGTGGGAGAACACGTGCTTGCCGTACTTACGAATAGGCCTGGTGAAGGTGCCTCCAGATTTGGCATAGCCGGGGAGAACATCATCAAGAACCTTCTTGACATTTGTGTAGTCTATGTTCGAATGACGGTCCGGGTCGAAATACGTGGCCATGGAATATTTGGGGCTTAGGAGGATGAGCGTGAAATGTGTGTCACTGCAGAAAACACGGAATGTTAAAAGAAAAACGATCGAAATCTAAGAATTCATATGTTACGGGGCGGTTGAGGGGAGGACTTACTCGGGAAAGTAAGGCACGAGGAAGTTATCCTTATCTTGGTTTGCCAGAATGACGCCTTCGAGGTAAGAACTCGCGACTTGCCGGTCCCCAGCGCTGCCCAAGATCTTGGCACGCATGTAGAAGGGGTTGACTATCACGATGTCCGGGGTCTTGTCGCGAATGATCCGCATCTCCATACTCAGCGAAAATAGCCGAACGAAGGTGTAGTGCAGCGGATGAAGGTTCAACATAGCGTGGATGTCATCAAACCGCAGGACGATCGTACCCCCGATGGAGTTATCCACAAAGCCCTTGCCCTCTGGCACCTTGGCCGTGAAAACCGGGTATGCCACATCCTTCTCTCTGAGACGCCGCTTCTCCAAAGAAAGAACACTGTCATGCAGACTCCGCATAGCACCGGTTGCAGCAACGAGCATATTTCTCGGTAGCATCAGCCTACACGCCACATGCAGCCTCCTCATTAAATCCTCAGGTGAAGGTGGCCCGTCCTGAGCACGGATCATACTCGGTGCCGGCTGGCCCGCACCCTTGTTAGTCTTTCTTTTGCGTGCCTTCTTCTTCTCCTATAATGGGACCGAGTTCTGCTCACAGACCGCCTTCTTGAATGTGTTGGGGCTGATAATATTTCGCACCTCGCCTATCTGAGGCCCGATGAAGTCGGCAGCTGGAGGTGTCTCCTGAGAGCTGAACTGCAGATGACGCCTGTTGCAACTTGGCTTCTCCGCGGTACCAGCTAGATCGCGCACGTCTTTTGTTGGGTTGGGTTCTTCAGAAGGAGGCCCCATGAAGTCGCCATCGTACCCATGATCGGCAAAGTACTGATCGACGTTGCCAAATGTATCATCGTCGTCGTCATTCTGATCCTGTGCCATATGCATGTTTGGATCCAGTGGCATAGGGATGTCCGGCACCATTGCGGCGGTCTTGCCATGGGGCTAACTTGGCGCTGGCACAACTGGCGGTGTTGTCTTTGGGGTGGTGTCCCCCGCCCCCAAACGAATCTGGCTCTTCGGCCAAAGCAGGGGCCAGCTCAGGCAGGCGCTGAGGGTCATCACGTCATCATCGTCGGCCTCGACGGGTCGAATCGGAGGTAACAACTCGTCGCAGCCTGGAAGCACCCGAACCAGTTGAACCCTAAACAAGTTGGGTGGCATCTGGGTACCGTGGAACAAGGGGTTGCCCGGTTGAACGATTTTGCCCTTGGCGACATCGACCAACTCGTTGTTCACGAAGTGCAGGAGAGTGCACGGAACGTCGACGGCACCCTACGAAAACATGTAGGGCGTCACGGATGCCCAGTCAAAGGCAAGGAGATGAAGTCCTCGGCCGAGAGAGGCTTAATTAGTTACCATGATGATGGCGTCGCGCTTGGCTAATGTCGAGGCACCGCCAACGGCGGGCGTGCAGTTGACGGAGGGGCCGCTTGCTGCAGAGGTGGCGGCCGGCGTACACCCGGGTGCATTAAGCTCCCGTGCCGGCATCGGAGACACCAATGCCGCCTCCACCGGAGACACCAATGGCCCCGCCATCGCGTTCTGCAAGTTGCTGGCTGTGAAGCTAGGAATCGGGGGCGGCCCCTGTTGGCCGCCCGCAATCCACGCACTCAACCCCTCGATCAAGGTAGGCACAATGGCGGTGATCGTCGCTCCGAGTTGTTGTTGAAATAGCTCTTGGACAATCTCCGAAATCCACGCCGTATGTGCCTTGAGTTCTTGAACCTCGCGCGCCTGGCTTTCCGAGCTGGTCTTTTTCTCCTTTCGCCCACCAGTGTTATAGTATGACGACCATTTTGTTGACAAACCTTTGCCGGCCACACGACCAGCTGACGTCGGCTTACTGAGCTTATCCTTGTTTTTCATTACATTCAGCGCCCTATTTAGAGTGGTGTCCCAAGGGTTGCTCTTAGTCGACCCCGCGCTACTGCTTTCAGTCGCCTGCGGAAGGAATGTGAACCATTTAGAAATTTGGCTTCATTAATTAGAATGCAACCATATGGAGCTAATTACGCGGGGGTGTATTCCTTACCAGAACAAGCTCAAGCGCCCTGGTCTTCGGATCCGTGGTAAGCTCCTTTGTTTTCGGGTCCTTCTTGTACCAGGCCCTGACAAAGTTCCTGGTCTGCTTGTCACCGTATTTATCGAAGAGGGGCGGTAGGCCTTGCTTGGCACGGTCCGCCTCCTCCTTGTCCCATATAGGCTCCGCCACTCTGTAACCGCCGGGACCGAGTGTGTGTTCCCCTAAGTTCAGCTCCCGCATTTCTTTCCCCCAATGACTTGATTCGGAGTTTGCGGTGCTCGAGCAATTGATCTTGAAGTCGTTGTAGTCATCTTCGGTGATCGAAGGATTTTTCTCCTTGATCTTCTCATAACTCTCACCTTTCTTGATCATTCTCTTCACATTGCTTTTCCAAGTAGACAGAGCCTTGCTCATCTTCGTGAGGGCAGCATTGTTCACTTTATTCCCTTTGAGGCTTGTGTTTTCAAATTCAGCGGGGAACTTGTATCGTTCATGCAGCTTCATGAAGAGGAGGTTGCGCAAATTCCCTCGGTCAGGATGCCTCAGGTTCTCGGTGTTGATCGAGACGGTGCTCCGGAGAATGCACCCGAGCTGAAGCAAGTACCCCTTGACTATTCGTTCGGGCGCCATTGGATTCCCGTCGGAGTCCACTTCAGTAACTTCCTCCATGAGGGTGCGGAGCACGGTCGGGCACCGGTCCTTCCGTTGCCTCTTCGGTTGGCTTCCATCTATGTCACATCCTAGTTAGCCATGCATTAGAGTGTTGCATCATGTTTACTTTCTCATCAGAAACCTGAAATGGGGATGACAGAACCCCCAGCCCCCTCTGAAACCAACTAGGGTTACTAAAAATAATGTTTAATGAACCTGAAATGCCCTTCTAAAATGCCCATCATTTTTGTCTTGGTTCAGAACCTCTGCCAAAAGTGGTGCACATTTTTCTAGGCCAGCTTAGGGTTTTTGAATTAAATCATAAATATTTGAATTTGGGCATTTAAAATTATATAAAATATTTAAATGCTCAAATATCTCCAAACTAAAATGTTTCATGTTGGAAATAATCCAACTATGGACCAGGAGTAGTTTGGTGATTTTTGGAGTTGCCTAAGTATTTTATTAAATTCAACAAAGTTGCAGAAGTATTAAAAAACAGAAAACAGAAAGAAAATGGGAAATGCTTACCTGGCGCCCAGCACCCGGCCCACCTGCCGGCCCAGCCCAGCACCGCGCCAGCGAGCTGCTTGCCGGCCAGGCAGGCAGGCAGGTGCTCGACGGCGAGCACCGCATGGGTGCCACGCACCTGCTCGCCGCCTCGCCGCCTCCCTCGCCCGGCTAACGCCGTGAATCGGCCTCCCTCTCTCCCCCGAACCCCCCAGACACCCCCTCTCCTCTCCAGCTCCTCCCCCTCGCACGCCCCAGCCATGGCCGACGCCATCGCCGCCACCCCCTCGCCGTAGCCACGCCCTCCGTCCACCCCACGCCGTGCCACCGTGTCCAGGAGCT
>NC_057809.1:543328711-543387389 GCF_018294505.1 Triticum aestivum | reverse complement strand
GCCTCGCCGCCTCCCTCGCCCGGCTAACGCCGTGGATCGGCCTCCCTCTCTCCCCCGAACCCCCCAGACACCCCCTCTCCTCTCCAGCTCCTCCCCCTCGCACGCCCCAGCCATGGCCGACGCCATCGCCGCCACCCCCTCGCCGTAGCCACGCCCTCCGTCCACCCCACGCCGTGCCACCGTGTCCAGGAGCTCCACCGCCGTCCACTTCATCGAGCTAGCCGAGCCCCGTGTGCTCGTGCGGCCCGAGACCACCGCACCGACCTCGCCCGAGCTCGCCGTCGCCGGAGATCCCCTTCAATGCCGTCGCCGCCTCAGCTCGTCCCCGACCCCGCCGGTGGCCTCTACGGGAGCACTGTGAGCCTAGCTACTCCTCCGACCCTCCCTCTCTCATTCCCGAGCCGTGTAGCCACCGCACGAGGATCACACGCCCGCACCGCCGCGGATCTCGTCGCCGACGTGCTTCCGGCCACCCTCCGGCCACAAGCTGGTGTCCATCTTACTCACCGAGTCCCGCAGCACCTAGCTAGCCACTCCCCGAGCCTCACCGACCCCTCTAGCACCAAGTTCATCTTCGGCCGAACCCCGGTGGTCGCCAAAGTCGTCGCCGGCGCCAACTCCGGCCACCCCGACCCCAACGGACTCCACCAAGAGCTGCGGCTTGTCCTCAGCTCCACTCCGGTGGTCTCCGCGACCCATTTGGTGGCCGAAATGGCCAAAACCACTCCCGCCGCCGTGTCGGGCTCGCCGGCGGCTAAACGCCGGCGCCGCTGGCATTGACTTTGACCACGGGTGGGCCCTGGTTGACTCCCCTGAGTCAATGACAGGTGGGGCCCAGCCCTGTTAATTAAACAGGTTTAGTTTTAATTAAACTTTAATTAAAATAATCACCCTGACATGCGGGACCCACTGTCAGGTTTGACCCTGACGTGTTCCGTTGACCTGCTGACGTCACACTGACGTCAGGCTGACGCAATAATGATTTTCTGGAATTATTCTAATATAGGAAATTCCAGAATATAATTTAAACTTCAAAAATTCATAACTTTTATTCTGTAACTCCAAATCAGACAAATTATATATGAAAAATGATCAGAAAAATCCAATCTATCCATCTGTACTATTTTCATGCATGATTAAACAAGTTAACTTGATGTTTAATGCAGAACAAGAAAAAGCACCTTAAAAGGCCATGTTTGAGTTTGAAATTTGAATCTTTGATTCAAATTGGTTCAAACCCTTCTGGTTTTAGTTGCATTAGCCCAACACACTCATATTGCCATGTTTCATGCATGCATCATATTGTTGCACATTGTTTGGTGATGGTTGTGTATCGGTGTCCCTTGCGACAGGTTCTGTCTCCGAGGAGTATCGTGATTACCCTAACGAAGAACCGTATCAGTGCATCGAACCATCAGGCAAGCAACCAACCATTTGATCATATCGATACAATCCCATGTTCTCGCTCCTGCTCTCTTTTACTGCATTAAGACAACGCGTTTCAAACTGCTGTGTGTTACGGTAGTTGAACCCATTTCCTCTGCATGACCTGTCATTGCCACAGTAACTAGATGAAACCCACTAGCATGTGTAGGAGTTGATTGAGCCATAAGTATGTGTTGTTCCTACCTTGCTATGCCTGCTATGCTTAGAGTCGTGTCAGGTCTGGTTCATCTGGGTGATGGGCTAGAGTGAAATGATTATGTCGGTAATGAGAGTGGTGTGGTGAACACGATTTGGTAAAGGTATCGATGAGAGGCCATGTAGGAGTACATGGTGGGTTGTTTCATTGAAGCCGACCTTAAGCACTGAGATCTGTATGTGTGATTTAAGAATCAGCTACTACCATGCATTGGGCCCGAAACCAATGGACCCTCTCGGCTTCTTATTCACCCTAGTTCTCCGTCCAGGAGTTGCAAGTAGTTTCTGGTGTTTGTAGCCTACTGGAGGCCGTGGACAGCACTGACCGTAGGGGTGGGCTGTGATGCGGTAGGTACGTGGCACGGTGTACCGAATACCCGTTAGGTATCTCGGGAACCCTGTTCACATCGTTCGGGGCCGTATGGGAAACCTCGGCCGGACTCCCTGCGGATGGAACCTGGATAGGCGATAAACCTGGACTGGAGACTTAGGTGATTAGGTAGGTCGTGGCCGACACCCACGTTGGGCTTCCGCTTGAAGGTTGTCGAGTACATGTTGTGTAAACGACGGTAAGTGGTGAGAGCGTGTATGAAGAAGTACACCCCTGCAGGGTTAACATGATCTATTCGAATAGCCGCGTCCGCGGTAAAGGACTACTTGGTTGCCTATACAGTTCATAGACAAGTAAATGGAAACTGCTAAAAGCCTCAAGATAAGTGTGAGTGCCGAGGATGGCTCTTCCGTAGGGAGACGGAGGTGGATCCTCGGTAGTGTATTGAAGTGGTGAGTAATGGACTCGTGTGCGCAAAACCATTTCAAGTTGGAGTCTCGTAGGTTAGCCTAGCCAAGAGTCAAAGCTGGCTTGCTGCAATAACTCTACCAACCCTTCTTGATAATATGCATGTATGTAGGATCTGATGTAAGTCTTGCTGAGTACCTTTGTACTCATGTTGCTATAATTTACATTTTACAGAAGACGCTGCAACCCCTTCTGATGGGTTCTACGTAGACGTTGACATCAACGAGTAGGCTAAAGGCCCAGGTGGTGATCCTGAGCTTGTGAAGGACCATGTAGTATAGCTAGGCTTTCCAAGCCTCTTTTATTTTACTAGTTGTCTGTACTCAGACAAGTTACTTCCGCTGCTGGTTTGTATGACTGTATGACTTGAATGCTGGGTCGTGAGACCCGTACCTTTGTGTATGTTATGTATGGCTCCCTGAGCCTTAAATAAGGTACTTGTGTCGTAGAGTCATGTTGTGATGCTTCGTTGTATTTGCACATATCGAGCATATTGTGTGTATGATTGAAATGCTTGGTATGTGTGGGATCTGACTATCTAGTTGTTTATCTTTAGTAGCCTCTCTTACCGGGAAATGTCTCCTAGTGTTACCGCTGAGCCATGGTAGCTTGCTACTGCTCTGGAACACTTAGGCTGGCCGGCATGTGTCCTTCTTCGTTCCTGTGTCTGTCCCTTCGGGGAAATGTCACGCATTGAGTACCGGAGTCTTGTTAGCCCGCTACAGCCCGGTTTACCAGAGTCCTGCTAGCCCAGTGCTACAGCCCGGACCCACTTGCTAATGACCGACACGTTCGAAGCTGGGTCATGGATGCCTGTCCCTATAAGTCTGTGCCACTTTGGGTTTACGACTAGTCATGTCAGCCCGGGCTCCTTATCATATGGATGCTAGCGACACTATCATATACGTGAGCCAAAAGGCGCAAACGGTCCCGGGCAAAGGTAAGGCGACACCCGTGGGGATACCGTGCGTGAGGCCGCAAAGTGATATGAGGTGTTACCGGCTAGATCGATGTGACATCGAGTCGGGGTCCTGACAATCTGTGCGTGCGCCGCCATCATCAGTGGTGGCATCCTCGGCGGCACCATCAGTGGTGGCATCAGTGGGGTCATCCTCGGCGGCACCATCAGTGGTCTTAGGATCGGTGGGGAAGGCAGCGTCCTCATACAAGTGAGGTTGTTCCTCCATCTCCTGGGACAGCTCCCAGAATGTCTTGCCGCCCGAACCCCCGGCCTCATCGTTGTTGGCCGTGTTTCTCTCTAAATAGGAACTAAGTTTGGTCAAAAAGTTGGTTATTGTCAAGGAACAAGATCATGGTCTCATCATTTAGGGTTTGTCGACACCGAGGCATCCTAAAAGCTAAGCTCTTATCATTGAGGGTTTTTCGACGCCGAGGCACCCTATGTGTTGTAGCGCGACTAGGTTTGCTCTTTCAAAGTCGGCGAGTCGACCCTCGAAGTCGACATGCATTTCGCGGCGACCCTCACGGTGACCCCATCCAGCGAGCCTGCCGAGGTGCCTGTTGACGGGCAGACCAACGGGGTTCTCGATGCCTAGATAATTCGTGTAGTAGGAGATGCACTCTTCGGTCAGAAAGCCCCTGGCTATGCTTCCCTCTGGACGTGACATGTTGCGAACGTATCCTTTGATGACACCATTCATCCTTTCGAACGGCATCATGCTGTGCAGGAACGTCGGCCCGAGTTGGATGATATCCTCCACTATATGGACCAGCATATGCACCATAACATCAAAGAATGCGGGCGGGAAGTACATCTCAAGCTCGCATAGTATCACCATGATCTCTTCCTGTAGCCTTCTGAGTTGCCTCACGCCAATCGACTTCCGAGAGATGACGTCAAAAAAGTTGCATAGGCCAAATAGCGTTTCATGGACGTGTGCGTCCATGATCCCATGGATTGCAACTGGAAGTATCTGCATCATCAACACGTGACAGTCGTGAGACTTCATCCCGCTGAACTTCTGCTTCGCTGGGTCTAGGTATCTGCTTATCTTCCCCGCGTAACCGTAAGGAAGTTTTACTCCTAGGAGGCAGGTGAAAAACTGCTCGATCTCCTCCTGACATAGAGTGAAGCACGCGGGAGGGTAGTCATTTCCGGTCTTCTTGGCCTTTTTGCCTTTGCGACGACTTTCTGTGTCCTGCTTCGCCTCATCATCATCATCATCATCATCATCATCATCATCATCATCATCATCATCATCATCATCATATATAGCGGGAAGCTCCTGCCTAATGCCCATTGATTTCAAGTCTGCCCTTGCTTTTGGCCCATCTTTGGTCCTCTCTGGCATGTTGAGCAGGGTACCAAGCAGACTCTCGCACACATTCTTCGTGATATGCATGACATCAAGGCTGTGAGGCACACGGTGGATCTTCCAGTACAGCAAGTCCCAGAAAACAGACCTCGTTTTCCATACCTTCAGCAGCGGCTCTGGCGCCTTTCACTTCTTTCCCGGCTCTGGCGCCTTTTGCTTCTTTTCCGGCAGTGGGCAGTCTTTCCTATTTTTCAACAGCTTGTCTATTTCCTCGCCGCTCCTCGTACACGAGCGTTTTCGGGGTTTGGTTTCACCATCGAACAGATCCTTGCGTTTCCTCCACGGGTCATCGTCGCGAAGCCACCTTCGATGTCCCATGAACACGGTTTTCGAAGACCCAGGATCTCTATCTAGCTGGCGATACGTTGTGTCATCCATGCACCTTACACATCCAGAAAATCCGTGGACTACCTGCCCCGTGAGATATCCGTAACCGAGATAGTCGTGCACCGTCGTGAGCAATGCGGCTCTCATAGGGAAATATTCTTTCTCTGCGGTGTCCCACGTATTGGCTGGCGTTTTCCACAGTGTATCTAGCTCCTCCTTTAGCAGCCCCAGATACAGATTGATGTCGTTCCCTGGTTGTTTCGGCCCTTCAATTAGCATACTCATGTGAATGTACTTCCTCTTCATGCACAACCAGGGGGGAAGGTTGTACATCCACACAAACACAGGCCAGGTGCTATGTGTGCTTCTCTGGCTACCAAACGGATTGACTCCATCGGTGCTCGCACCCAGCACGATGTTCCTTGGATCCTTCCCAAATTTTGGGTATTCGAAGTTCAACGCTTGCCACTGGCTCGCATCCTTAGGGTGACTCGGCATCTTGTCTTTTTTATCTATCTCCGGATCATTTGCGTCATCTTCTTGCTTCTTCTCCTCCCTATCCGCGTGCCAACGCAGGAGCTTTGCTACCTTAGGGTCCGCGAAATACCGCTGCAGACGAGGAGTGATCGGAAAGTACCACACCACTTTTCGAGGAGCTTTCTTCCTCTTCTTGTATCGAGTGATGCCGCACACCGGACATATGGTAGACTCCGCGTGCTCGTCCCGATAAATGATGCCATTGTTCATGCACACATGGTATTTCACGTGCGGTAAATCCAGAGGACACACGATTTTCTTCGCCTCCTCCAAACTGGTCGGGCACTTGTTCCCCTTGGGAAGACGTTCGTGCCAGAATGACATGTTCTCGTCGAAGCATGCATCGGTCATTTTGTGTTTTACCTTCATCTCCAGAGCCATGAGCGTTACTTTCAGGCGGGTATCCTCGGGCCTGCATCCTTCATACAATGGAGTAACCGCATCTAACTCAAGTTGATCCATCTTGGCTTTCTCTCGGGCGGCAACTCTTGCGTTATCCGTCTGCTTGAGAAGCAGCTCTTGAATATGAGGGTCCTGCACCCAGCCCATCGATGGTCCAGCGTCGTCTGCTCCGTCGGCATCATTATCTTCATGATCATGCCCGTCGTCTGCTCCGGCATCTTCCTCATCAACATGTCCTGCATCTTCTACATGATGACTGTGTACAGCATCACCGTCATGATCATCTCCTGGGGATTCTTCATCTTCTCGCTCGCCCGAGCCGCGGTGGTTGTCTTGCTGCCCTTCCTCATTTCTTGCCCGGCCCCCATGGACGACTTCGTAGTCATCTTCATCACCTTGCCACCGATAGCCATCCATGAAACCATGCAAGAGCACGTGGTCCTGCACCTGCCCGGAATCCGGGTCCGCAATAAGGCTCTTCAGCTTGCATCTTCGACACAGACATCTTATCTCCGTCTCATTCTTTTGAGGCATCTCGGCCTTCGCGGACCTCAAAAACCTATTCACGATGCCTTCGGTCATCGTGCGGACCATGGTCGCCTGCGGGGTAGAGCAAAACGATATTTTAGAACCAAGAAAAAATTTGGCATGACTTTCCCTAAAAATAGGACCAAAAAGAATGCTTAATGCCAAAATTCTCACCGAAACGGAAATGAATCAACATTCCGGCAAAATATTGGCAACTATCGCATTTCAAATAACGGTACACCTCCAAACACAAACACATATGCAACACCACAAACATATGCAACACCACGAACATACATAGATCTAGCTAGGCCATAAAAAAGTGCATGTGCACATTGTTGTAGGGAGAACAACATAAATATAGCTTCCCCCCTTACTTACCTATCAAAACAAGGTAATTTAACCACTTAAATTGAATGAATCTATGGTGGAAATGAGGTGAAAAAGAGGAGGCACCCGAGACAAGGAGGAGGAGAGAATGAAGTGGGGAGAAAGTGAGTGTGGGTAGGAGAGGCTGTCCAAAATATCTTGTTGCTGCCCACTTACTAATGGCGCACCAACTCTAAATGCGCCATTAGTAATCCAGGTTACTAATGGCGCACCTTCTGGTGGTGCTCCATTAGTAGTTTTGCAAAAAAAACATACTAATGGCGCACTATTCCACAGTGCGCCATTACTAGTTTAAACTAGTAATGGCGCATGGTGGAACAGTGCGCCATTAGTAGTTTTGCAAAAAAAAGGAATAAAAAATATAATAAAAAAACAACATTAGTGGCGCACTTTCCGATAGGTGCGCCATTAGTAGTTACAACTAGTAATGGCGCACTGTGTCTGGATGCGCCATTAGTATGTTTGGACAGGCACACTAGTTCAAAAAAAAATTGATACTAATGGCGCACTCTGGGCCAGGTGCGCCATTAGTAGTTTCAACTCTAATGGCGTATCAGAAGGTGGTGTGCCATTAGTATATACTAATGGTGCACCGCTTGTCTGGTGCGCCATTAGTGTCAATCCCATCTATAGCCCTTTTTCTAGTAGTGTGTATATGATGATGATGGAAATTGCATGGCAATATATCTCGGAATGGCTATGGAAATTACATAATAGGTAGGTATGGTGGCTGTTTTGAGGAAGGTATATGGTGGGTTTAAGGTACCGGCGAAAGTCACTACAAAAAAAAGACACATCCGTGACATTTTGGGCCGAACGGAAATTTTTTCTGTCATACATATGACACTTCTATGACGATAATTGTGATAGAACCCAGTATCATCATAGATGTGGTGGGCTCCTACTTCTATGACAAAAAATCATGACAGAAAATGGGCTTTTCGTCCTGGCCAGGCCGGAGACGCAGCTGCATGACATTCTTTGGGTCGTCCATGACGGAAAAAACCGTGGTAGAAGCGAGGGGGAGGAAAATTTCAGGGAGTTGCCGGTTACGGTGGGAGGTCGGGGGCCGAGCGATGCGTGCTTCTCTCGTACACGTACGCACGTGTGTGTGAGGCGTTTGCTCTAACTGAACCCGAGCGAGGCATTGGGCTCTAACTAAACCCGAGCGATTGCACTGCAGGCTACGCGTTACTGAACCCGAGCGATCGATCGATGGTTGTTAACTGAACTCGATCGAGCGATTCCTTCGCTACTACTGCTAACTGAAGCCGATCAATGCTGCCTCTGGATGAACAGTGAGCGTTGCAGGGGGGTCGATGAACAGGACCCCGTGGTGTTGCCTCTGGATGAACAGGACCCCGATCGATCGAGCCGGTTGGGGCTGGATGAACAGGACCCCGTGGAGGGTTGGATGAACAGGACCACCCCGTGGAGGGCAGGATGAACAGTAGACGGTGGAGCACAGGATGAACAGTAGCTCGTGGAGGGGTGGTTGAACAGGAGCCCGTGGAGAGGGCTGGTTGAACAGTAGCCGATGGAGTAGCGCGCGGTGGAGGCTGGATGAACAGGAGCCCGTGGATGAACAGTCGCAGGTGGAGGCTGGAGGAGGTCGACGGTAGATGAACAGTAGCTCGTGGAGGCTGGAGGGGGTCGACGGTGGAGATGAACAGTATCCCGTGGAGTCCCGTTTTGCGGCACGCCACACCCCTCCCGATGAATAGGACCCCCTTTTCGACCATAGCTCTCCAACACAAGTCCGTTCCGTCCGTTTTGCGGTACGCCACACCCCTCCCGATCAACAGGACCCCCGTTTTGACCGTAGGAGGTCCGTTTCCTCCGTTTTGCGGTACGCCAGACCCCTCACGGTGAACAGGATCCCGTTTCGAACATGGCCAGTCGAACACAAGGCCGTTTCCTCCGTTCTGCGGTACGCCAGGCCTCGTTTCCATCGCATGTTCCGTACAAGCTCTCCCGATGAACACAACGCATTCCATTGCCTCCCCATGAACATGATGACAACGTTGTTTCTCCGTTCCGACCCAGCAATGTACACGAGCCCTGGCCGTACGTATGCGTGAGTAAGCGTTTGAGACCCCGCCCGTATGTACACATACGTGGCCGTATTTTCTTTCTTGCACCCTGGCCGCTGCACGTACGTGTACATGCTACGTGCGTGCCTCTACTACGACACGTGCGCGCCTCTACATCGACCAGTATGTACATACACGTTCGCGACCAGAATGACAACGCTACATACGCTTCGACCAGGTGTGTCCCGACTGTCAGGCACTTCCTTACCTGCGAAGATGTAGCTGGTTGGTCCCAGTAGTCAGGGGGCGAATCGTTTTTTTTGCCCAGACGCACTTCCTTGCATGCGAAGATGTAGCTGGTGGGTCCCAGCAGTCAGGGGGAAACGTTTTTTCGCAAAATACGGTGGCCCGTCTGGTGGGTCCCGCTGTCAGGTGGAGGAATAATTATTTTGCACGTAATAAGGAGGCACTTCCTTGTTGCGGCCGTGGACCCAGTTGTCAGCCTCTCCACGTACAGTCCACGTCCGATGGAAGCCGCTCCTTGACCACGTTGACCACGCCGCGCCGAGAGCACCAGGGCGGTGGACGACGGCGAGGCCTAGGAAGGGGAAGACGCGGAGCCGGGGAAGACGCGGCAGTGGATGCCCACGCGTAGAGGAGTACGAGGGCACTGGTTCACTGCGGTGTGAGGCTGCCGTCGCCGCAGAGTAACAGGGGGTGTGGGTGAGTAGAGGGATGGCCTGGCCAGCGGTGGGAGTAGTAGGGTGCGGTGAGGCCTCCGTCGCATCGCAGCCGGCCACGGGAGGCAGGAGCACGAGGCATGACCGGCGCTGGTTTGGGCGGCTGGGGCAAGAAGACCAGAGGTTGAAGAAGCACAACGGCCGTTGGATGGACATTGTACGGTCACTGGAGCTAGAATCATGCATATTGACTAAGTTGACAAAGCCCTCGTCCCCGACAACTTAGTAGGCCCACAAGTCAGCCTGCCACTATACTGGGTCCCAGCTAACAGGGAGAGTATTCATTTTTTTGTGCGTAATAAGGAGGCACTTCCTTGCGTGCGAAGATATAGCTGGTGGTCCGAGCTGTCAGCGGCGGTAACGTTTTTTTCGCGAAATACAAAGGCCCTTTCGGTGGGTCCCTGATGTCAGGTGGAGGAATCATAATTTTGCGCGTAATAAGGAGGCATTTCCTTGCGTGCGGCCATGGACCCAGCTGTCGGCCTCTCCACGTACAATCCACTTCAGATGCATGTCGGTCGTTGACCACGTTGACCAGGCCGCGCCGAGAGCACCAGGGCGGTGGACGACGGCGAGGCCTAGGAAGGGAACGACACGGAGGTAGGGAAGACTTGACAGTTGTTTCCCATGCGGAGGGGAGTACGACTGTACGAGGGTTTACTGGTTCGTCTACCGTCGCCGAAGAATAACAGCAGGTGTGGGTGAGTAGAGGGATGGCTAGGCCAGCGATGGGAGTACGGTGGGGCGATGAGGCCTGCGCCGCAGCACAGCCGGCCGCGGGGAGGAGGGAGCAGGCAGTCCCGCCGGCGCTTGTTTGAGCGGCTGGAGCAGGAAGAGCAGAGATAGAAGAAGCACGACAGCCGTTGGATGGACATCCAACAGTCACTGCTTGTGCGTCAACCTTTTTTAGGAAAGCCTCAAATCTGTGGAAAACAGCATACAGCCCATCTGCCATTATTTCTAATAATTTTCAGCCCATTTGCTAATTCTTAAGGTTTTTTTGGAGCCCATATTCTTTTTGTTAGCATTACAGCCCAAATTGTGGCCACGGTTAAAAAATTATATGAAATTTTGCATATTTCGGTGCGGTCCAAACTGTTTTTAATCCCGAAATTTCGACTCACATTCAAACTGATTTTAAAAATAAATGTATATCAATATAAAATCAAACAAATTCTCCACGCATAAAAATTAATGTAATTTAAAATCTTGAAATGAAAAAAAAAGATATTTGAAACTAATTGCCGGTTTGATGTGTTTTAAAAATGTACATCCCATTTCTCATTACCGATGGGCCATTTTCTCGGCCAGCCGAATGAAAGCTCTCCTCGTCTTGAAAGATTTGCAGCCCAACAGGCCTGACAAAGCGACTTACTTGGCAAATCACAAAAAACTGGGCTGTGGCCGTGGACCCAGCTGTCAGCCTCTCCACATACAGTACTCTTTCGATGGAAGTCGTTCCTTGACCATGTTGACCACGCCGCGCTGAGAGCACCACGGCGGTGGACGACGGCGAGGCCTAGGAAGGGGACGACACGGAGCCGGGGAAGACGCGGTAGTGGAAGCCCGCGCGGAGAGGAGTACGAGGGTTCACTAGTTCGGCTGCGGTGTGAGGCTGCCATCGCCGCGGGGCCTGGCCAGCGGTGGGAATAGTAGGGGGAGGTGAGGCCTCCGCGGCAGCACAACTGGCCACGGGAGGCAGGAGCATGCAGCACGACCGGCGCTGCTTTGGGCGGTTGGAGCAAGAAGACCAGAGGTTGAAGAAGCACTACGGCCGTTGGATGGATATCGTACGGTCACTGGAGCAAGAATCGTTCATATTGACTAAGTTGACAAGGCCCTCCGTCCCCATCAACTTTGTTGGCCCACAAGTCATCCTCCCTCTATGGTGGGTCCCAGCTAGCAGGGGGGTATTCATTTTTTTGTGCGTAATAAGGAGGCACTTCCTTGCGTGCGAAGATATAGCCGGTGGGTCCGACATGTCAGCGGGGGGAACGTTTTTTCGCGAAATACAGAGGCCCTTCCGGTGGGTCCCAGCTGTCTGGTGGAGGAATCATTATTTTGCGTGTACAGTCCACGGCCGATGGATGTCATTCGTTGACCAAGTTAACCAGGCCGCGCCGAGAGCACCATGGCGCTGGACGACGGCGAGGCCTAGGAAGGGAACGACACGGAGCCGGGGAAGACTCGGCAATGGTTGCCCACGCGGTGGGGAGTACGAGGGTTTACTGGTCCGGCTGCCGTCGCCGGAAAATAACAGGAGGTGTGGGTGAGTAGAGGAATGGCCTGGCCAGCAATGAAGTAGGGTGGGGCGGTGCGGCCTGTGCGGCAGCACAGCCGGCCATGGGAGGCGAGAGCAGGCAGTCCCACCGGAGCTGGTTTAGGCGGCTGGAGCAAGACGATCAGATATTGAAGAAGCAGCACGGCCGTTGGATTAACATCCAACGGTCACTACTGCTAGAATCGTTTGTGGACTGAGTTGACAAAGCCAAAGTACACTTCAACCTAGTAGACCCACAAGTCAGCCTCCTAATCTGTCCCAAACAACATACAGCCCGAAATTTCTAGCCAGATTCAAATTAATTTTAAATCCAAATATACCTTAATTTAAATTCAATGAAATTTTACCCGCACAAAAACAATGAAATTTAAAATATCAAAATCTGAAAGAAAACAGTATTTTGGAACTAATTGTCTGTTTGCTGTATTTTTTTCATTTTACATCCCATTTATTATTACTTATAGCCCATTTCTTATTACTTATAGCCCATTTTCTGGGCAAAATGCATCCCTCCTCGTCTTGAAAGATTTCTGGCCCAGCAGGGCATAGAAAAGCAACTAGGCCTACGTTGGTTATTCTGCAAAAAACAAAATAGCTGGCTAGCAATTTTCAGAAAGGAAAAAAAAAACTGGGCTAGCCATGTGCTAAACATATGAAATAAAAGCCTGGGCTAGACGGGCCATGGGTCCCGCACAACCCAGTTGATACCCTTCTCCGTCCCGAAAAAACAAAATTACTGCGCACGATGCTGGGTCCCTACTGTCATCCTCACCATGTACAGTCATCTCCTTATTCCTCTCGGTTGTTGACCATGTTGACAACACCGGAGGGCGGCGCCGCGGCGAGCGAACCAAGGCGGAGGACAATGGTGAGGCCTCGGACGGGAACGAACAGGAGCTGGGGCAGATCACAGCCAGCCATGGGAGGCGGGAGCAGGCGGTCCCACCGGCGCCGGTTTGGCTTTGGCGGCTCGAGGAAGAAGAGACTGAAGAAACGCGACAAACGCTGAATGTCAATCCAACGGTCAAGGTTGGCACAATCGTTTTGTTGACTAAGCGGACACCAAGTAGCATACTTTTTTATATATAGGAAGAAAACTGCGAGGAAAATGCGTTCGTCTGCTGTCCTCCTCACAGGGAACGTTCGCCACATAAGTGACTAGCACCCTTGGTTTTCAACCGAGAGGTCTTGGGTTTGAGTCCCAGGAACTCTCAATTTTGTCCTCCTTCGGAAAGAAAATCAAAGACTTGGGAAGGCGTACAGAACAAGCTAGTGTACCAGTAATGAAACATTGCCGAGTTTTAGAAAAAAGAAAGACGTGCTCCTGTAGCTGGTTCGAATCCAAACCTAGACTATGACTATATATGGTGCTATGCTACTCTGCAAGTAATGAAACTGACATATCCAACGTTCGCTTCTCTCTTCTCTACTTACTCTGCCTAGCATCAGAAGCTCTGGCTGCAGCAACCATGTCCGCTGGCTACTCGTCCACCTTCTCTTCAGCAGGAAACAACCAGATATGTGCCAAGTCGCAACCCGTACCATCGCCTGTGGGTCTCATCACACCCTCGTCGACACGCGCACCGTAGCCGATTGCTCATCGCAACCCGCTGCCGTTGGTGTGGTGCCACTGCTGCAAATCACACAGAGTCATCCGTCGCGTCTCAACCACAATCTGCAACCCTGGCCGAGTCTTCTACAAATGCCCGAATCATGGGGTAATAATATGTTTAAGTGTTGTTCTGCTGCTTTCAGTTGCTGATTTTTTTTAATAGTTTGGTTGATGATCTACCAATTTGATTCGTGTAGAAAAGGGAAGATTCGTGTGATTTGTATTTGTGGGAAGTTGCTGATGTGGGGGAATGCAACTATGCTGATTATTTGGTTAGCCGAGGAATCCCAATACCAGTAGGTTGGGGTGTTGGACAAGTAACTGAAGGAACGGCAGAAGAGGAAGATGCAGAGCAGAAGCAACAACTGTTGAACGGCCTTGACAGCAATGAGGAGATGAAAGAGCTTGTGAAGATAATGGGCAAAATCGATATGCTCTGTAGGATGATTGTCTCTTTATTTGCAGCGTTTGTAGCACTCGTGATGTATTCAGTGGCTACGACATGAGCACTTTGCTGAAACTAGTAATGAATGAAACATGTGTAGCAGGCTGGGTGTAGTGTTGTGAACATCTAATGATTTCTATTAACGGAAATCAGGGGGTATCCCCTTTTGCTCATATAAATAAATAAATAGCAGAGGCCCTGTCGGGTTAGCTTTGTTCTCATTCGAAGACGTCGAGCAAATTGCAGTCCAACAGCAAACTATGTCATCAAATTTAAGTTTCACAGCCAAATATGAGTACAACTAAACAACAATGTCATCATGTTTTAGTTGTCATACAATCACCAAACACAAATCAGCATACATAACAAGTGATGTTCTCACAGCAAAATACTAAACAACATGTTCATCTGGTTTCAGTTGTCATAGCAAACACAATTTCCCATAGTAGATAAAAAATGTCTTCTGACAGGAAAATATGACAAAAGCAATGTAATCATCATCTGCAGCAGCAGCTCAACATCTTTGCCATGTGTATCAGTCTGAATCGTAATTCCCCATGGTGTCATCTTCTTCTTCGTCCTCAACGTCCTCGAACGTTGGCTTCTTCTTGATCAACTCTTGTATGTCCACAGCACGACAGGCAATCTTTTCGCCGGCTTCATTGACGTGATGGTTCTCAAAGATATTAGGAACATCTGTGTTATCTTGTACATCAGAAGAAGTGTAAGCATCATCTTGTTGAGCAACTTCATTAAACGAATTCCTCTGCTCAAACCTTTGCAATACTCTCCAGTCATCGCTATGTGCAAATGTGTCTTCCAAGAAAAATATCTGTGTTGCTTGATTTGCCAAAATAAAAGGCTCGTTGGTCTGGTATGCCGCCTTGACATTGATTGATTTGAAATAATCATCAGCTCTGGGTTTTGCGATCCTGGAAAACAGGTTATACCAACGACAACACAACAGAACCACACACCGATGATCCTCTAAACTGGAGATATACTACAACTGAATAATGTCTGTTATGTTAGCATACATTTTAGTTGTCTCTTTGTCATACGTATCCGTGCTCATGATGGCCCTGTTTTGTGTCTTCCTGCCTTCGTCTCGTGCAAGGGTGTTGTAGAGCACATCTCCAACAAGGCAAGATTCATAATGTCTTACCCGAGTATCAGGACCCATTGCTAGTGAGTAAAGGGCATCATGAACTGCCTGCCCATCCTCCTGCATCTTCTTAACCTATGGTTAGAAAATAGACAAGCTGATCATCTTATGGACTCAATATATTAAAAAAACTGAGAGTGTACTTCAAAAGCTTACATGGTTCTTGAACCATTTCACAAATCCTGCCATAACCAGTTTGTCAATGTTTCTTGGATTTTGCGGCAGTAACTCCTCTTTGTAGATGCTGCATAACATAGTGATCACGTCAAACATCTATATATATAAGAATGTGCTGCAAGTTTAGTAGATTAGGATGTATAAGCTGCAGTACTGCACTTACTTGATATAAGGTAGTATCTCAGGACAGTTATTCAACACATACCAAACCATTTTGTCCAAATCTTTAGGTTTGTCCTCTTATCGACTCTTCCCTGTAACTCGAGCAGAATAATCGAAAACATTGAGCCTGGGATTGTCTTCACCCATCTCTTTGCTAAGCTGATCAGGTGTTTTAATGTATTTTGAGCAGAATGTCAACGCTTCTGTAGCAATGTAGGCCTCTGCAATGGAACCCTCGAGTCTAGCTCTGTTCCTAACATAGCCCTTGAAAGTGCCTAGCCGCCTTTCAATAGGGTACATCCAGCCATATTGTACTGGACCTCTAAGTAGTGCCTCATCAGGTAGATGAACAGCCAAATGCACCATCACATCAAAGAAGGCTGGAGGATATATCTTCTCAAGGTCGCATAGGATAGTTGGTATCTTATCTCTAAGACGCTCCAAAGCATCTATCCTAATATTCCTACTGCAGAGTTCCCTGAAGAATTGTCCCAACTCTGCAACTACTCTATATAAGTCAGGGCGGCCCAGTCCTCTAAGGATAATAGGTAAAACCCTTTGAAGTAGGACGTGGCAGTCATGAGTTTTCAACCCTTGTACCTTGTTTCCATCTGCACTGACTCTCCTTTCAGGGTTGGAAGCAAATCCATGTGGGAATCTCACACGTGACAGGACCTCGCAGAATTCTTTTCTTTTTACCTTGTCCAAGACGTACACAGCTGGTGCCATATCCCGTGGTTTACCTTCATCTTGCACCTGCAAATCCTTTCTGATACCCAAGTGTGTCAAATCAATCCTAGATTTTAAGGTATCTTTCGTCTTGCCTTCAATATCAAGAAGTGTGCCGATAATGCTATCACATATTTTTTCTCGATGTGCAATCCACATCAAGATTATGCCTTAGATCCAAATCTTTCCAATACTCCAAGTCCCACAAAGTGGACCTACGGGTAAACAATAATCTCTCTTCTACCCTGCCACGCTTCCTTTTCCCGCTACCATTACCAGGATGGTTTCCTAGTGTAATATGCCTGACCTTCTCTAATTCCACTTGCAACTCATTGGCGGTGAGCCTCTTTGGCGCATCACGGTTTTCATGCTTTGCATTGAACACATGTCTTCGGTGTTTTCTAGGATGCGGCTTGTCCTTGGCAAGGAAACGGCGGTGTCCAATGTAACAGATCTTGCTAAGTATTGCATATGATAGTGGATTCCTGTCACAGCGAACACATGCATTGTAACCATGTGTCATTCTCCCTGACATAGTGCCCAAAGCCGGATAATCATGGATGCACCAAATTATAACAGCACGCAGAAAGAAATCAGCTGGTGGGCTGCTATATAGGTCTCGAGTGAGAACACCCTTCCATAGATGTTGAAGTTCCTCCACAAGAGGCTCCATGAACAAATCAAAATCCTTTCCAGGACTTTTTGGACCTGGGATGAGCAAGGCCATCATGTAGTTTGATTCTTCGGTGCAGACATTTGGAGGCATGTTGTAAGGGATAACAAGCACCGGCCACATGCTATATGTGGCGCTCTGGTGGCCAAATGGGTTAAATCCATCTGAAGCTAAGCCAAGTCTAATGTTTCTTGGGTCAGCAGCAAACTCTTTGTGTTTATCATTGAAGCTTTTCCACTCACTACCATGAGATGGATGGCTCATTACATTCTAACCTCTGTACTCCTAGTTCCTAGAATGCCACAGTACATCCTATCTTGTTTCGGCATCATGAAACAACCTCTGTAATCTTGGTGTAATTGGAAAATGTCTCAGAACATTATGAGGAATCCTATTCACAGCATCGCCATCTTTCCATCTTGATGATTTGCATTTCGGGCATTCACTTAAGTTGGCATAATCCTTCCGGAACAGAACACAATTATTCTTACAAACATGGATCATATCATATCCAATTCCAACTGCACGAAGGAAATTCTTCATTTTACTGTAGGTGTGTGGCAGCTCAGACGCATCTAGGAAAGATTCGCGGAAAGCAGCCAACATCGCATCGAATGATTTGTTGGTCATCCGCTCAGATGTCTTCACCTGAAGAAAGGTGACCATAGCTGAGAATACTGACAGCTTATTTCCTGGGGTGACAGCAACGTTGCATTGTTCCAACATGCGGGCCCACTGTTTTTCTTCTGCAGGTGAAAGTTCACAGAATGCACGAGCATTTCGTAGCATTGTTTCAATGTTGATCAAACTCACTGGCTCTCCACCACCACCTCCTCCTCCTCTTCCACGTGAGCATTAGGCAGATCAAGATGGTGATCTGCTGCTTCCACGTAGTCAATAACATTGACGTTCACAGCCTCACCATGATGAACCCACCTAGTATATGTGATCGACATCCCATACAAGTGTAGATGATTTTGCACAGTTGACTGGGGTCTTGTAACTGAATTCATACAACTGCTACACGGGCAGAGCACATCTGATTTTGGACCACCGTACTCAGCTCTGATAAAGTTCATGAAGTTTTCAACCCCCTCGACATATGCAGCGGAGAATCTTCGAGCAGAAGTTATCCAAGTCCTATCCATCTGTTAGACATACAAATTAGTTCTTCTACTAGATATCACAGGAAAAACATATATGCTTTTTTATGAAGTCCAGAAAAAATACCTAGGTCGATGTCTAAAGCTATGGCAAGATATTTGGATGAGCAGATCTAAGTAACGAAATATATGTAAAGCTAGTTCAGCAAACAGATTTGAGTGCCAAATTATGGCAGGCTGTTTCAGCAGTCAATAAGGCCGAGCACACAGCCATCGAACTATCGAAGGCCATCGCAGCAACAAAGATCGAGTATAAAATGGTGTAGAGCTATTTCAGCTAACAGATTGGCTACTAGACCATGGCAATCTACGTCACAATAAATATATGGCAGGATATTTTAGCAACTAATCGGCCTTGGCATGCCATCTCAGCTAAGCAGATTGAGTGCAGAACAGGGCAAGGAAGCTTCTTAAGCAGAGCATATTGACAGTAAACTACTTTGGCAAACAGTGAGATTAACAGCGTCTATCAGCTAACATTCAGCGCTACACCGACATGAACGGGGCCTTAGTCTAGAATGTGCGTACCGTGGGAGAAGCTGACCGCCGTGCGTCTCCACACGAACGTCGCCAGCGGTGGCGGCACTGACCGCCGTGCGCCTCCACAAGAACGTAGCCAGAGGTAGCGGCGTGGCTAGAGGACGGCATTCCCACGTGTCAGTGAAGAGGCAAGACGAAGCGCGTTCCGTTTGCGTGAGCCGTGTGCAGGACCGAACGTGTGTGGGGTGCAATGCGACCGTGACAGGAGTGTTCTGAGTGTACCGCATTTTTTCCTTTTAAACTAGGTGCTTCGCCCCCTCAAAAAAAATGTGTTGCTTCGCACGATCCATTGATACTACTACTAGTAATCCGGTAATCCCGACTAAAATGGCGCGGCCGGGTCTTTTCCCGCGCGATATGCTGGGAGGTTGGCTTAGTTGGGTTTTTTAGGACGAGTAATGCTACACCTACGTAATCCCAGTTACGTAATTAACGCAATGTGAAACATGTGAGCTGTTGATTGTAGATTGGGGGGAGGGAGGGGCCCACCACCATGAAATCAGGGGAGGAGAGAGAGGCAATTTATGTTAACCCTTTCGTAGGTTCCCGTAGATGTAGAAAGATGTGTCCGATCCTGCAATATAGGCCGTCCGATCTATATCTAATGGATAGGAAGGAAACTATGACAATTTACCCGCACTCCTCTCCACATTTGCAGATAAGGCTTTCCCTCGTTCATCCTTTTCTCCCACAAGATCTCGATCTTCCGTGCAACGCACGGGCATCTTGCTAGTACTCCTACAATATGTATATTATTGTGAAAGTTCATATACACCGGCCGAGATTAATGCAAACACGGCAGATTTTCATTACATTTCGAACTTCTATAGGACAAAAAAAATAAAAGAAACCCGGCCCTAAACCTATTCTACGGCAGCGACGGACGTCCTCCATCTGTGATCTTCATGTACGGGGGCGGGATTCAAGACCCGTGAAGTGAAGGTGCGGTCTCCGGCGAGGAAAAGTAGAACACGGGAGACGGACCGGCCAGTTGGCACACCATGCCCTGCTGCCTCCCATGCCCTATTCATCCTCAGAGGAGTCCCTGACCTCGGCGGTGCCGGATGTTGGACGGCGGCAAGTAGGACGCGTGGCTGACGGTGCTCCCATTGTCGGCCGCCAGCATGGCCACCACTTGTGTGGCGACTTGAGCGAGGGAGGCGACCTCGAGCTCCATCCCCGAAGAAAAGCTCTCCCGTAGAGCGTTCGCGCTTGCGGTCATGGCGGATGTGGTTCCAGGTAGGAGGACAATGCGCTATGGTGTGGAGGTTAGCTGGGCGTTGCCGCTTTAAGTAGCGCATTCCGGTGAGGCCAAGCGTCCGGGTGCGTCATTAAGTCGCCGGAGTTGGTTCCGCGGGCACCGAGCCTCTTAATGACGACATATGAATGGACGGCATGAATGCGGGCAGCTGGCGCCGGCTGGGAACGCACCGCGCGACGGTGCGAGGGACGAGGGTTGTGGTGTGCCAGGGTAGTCAGCTGTGGTCGTGGCAACATTGGAGATGCCCTTTGCTCACATGCGATCCCCGCATGTCATTGGAAAAGCAAGACGACTCGGCATGGTCTCAGGTCCAGAGGATGCAGTTGGCCGCGCTACACCACTCCGTGGACGCGTCGTGGCGCCCCGTACATCCTCGACGAGCCGGGTGTTGGGGTGTGTTTGGATTGTGGCCAAAGTGCACCTTGCCAAAATTTTGGTCATGACCAAAAGATTGGTCTTTATTTGGATGGTTGCCATTTTTTGGCATGCCAATGAACTCTAGCCAACTCGAGTTCATTTTTCTTGCCAATGTCGACCAAATCATGGGCAACCAATACCTCAACCAAAATTTTGGTCATGACCCAAAGATTGGTCTTTGTTTGGACGGTTGCCATTTCTTTGGCATGCCAATGAACTCTAGCCAACTCAAGTTCATTTTTCTTGCCAATGTCGGCCAAATCATGGGCAACCAATACCTCAACCAAAATTTTGGCTACCCAATGCTTTGATGGGGCAACCTTGGGCACAAACCAAATATACCGTTGGTCGTGCCACAGCACTAACGCCACCCTCGGCAAACTGAAACCAACCGTGTCTAGCGACGATATGAGTGTGTCACTCACCGCGGTCGTCGTGTCCAGAGGCGGTGCTAGAGCTGCGCCCCGTTGTTCGCCCCAACGACCCACATGAATGGTTGTCGGTGGCAAGGAGGTCGTGGTCCAGCTCCTCCATTGGACTAGTTTGTGCTACATCGTCCCGACAGGTGTGCCCCACATGTCTGTTTCCCTGTTTTCCCGGCCATATTCGAGTGTTAGTGCTCCGCGTTGCGCATTAGGCCTTTCACTATGTAGGCCAAGCGAGACAACTTATTGTTTATTTGATCCGTTCAAGTATAATCATGTGGCGTTTGCTTATTTCTCATTCCTCTCCAACCCTCTTCTCCATCAATCATGTCGCCCTCCAGTCGAGTCCATCCTCCCGCATGCCTCATTTGAACATTCCGCCGAGTATCATTCGCATGTACCCACCCTAGTCCTCTTTCAATAGGTCTCTGGACCCCGAGATGAAATCGAGAGGGAACGAGTGGGTGCACGTGATACCTAAGGCGGATTCAAAATTTTGAACCGGTGATCATAGCATCCGCAAATCATATATAAAGGGTATTCAAGGTTCGTTTCGTTTTTGAACGTACAATATACTCCCTCCTATCCTTTCTAGTTTACATATAAGTTTTATGTGTAGTCAAAGTATATCTACTTTGATCAAAAAGGTATCAACATTCAACAACGCCAATCAATATTGTTAGATTCGTACGTACTCCTAGATTTGTACTCGAGATGGTTTCCAATTTGACTATTGACAAGATTAATAGTACATGAGATGTATAATGTGAAAATTATATCATTGGAAACTCCTTTCACATACGAATTTGACCGTATGCTTTGTGTAAGTTGCATGTCATATATTATTACTCTAACATTTGGTCAAAGTTAGCCTCGAAAAACGCATTAGACCCTGTATGCTTTGTGTAAGTTGCATGTCATATATTATTACTCTGACATTTGTGTAAGTTGCATGTCATATATTATTACTCTAACATTTCTTCAAAGTAGTATAGTGGAAGTGGATCCTCTAATGTAGGTATCCCTGCCTTACCCTCCCTTTCGGTCACTTACTGGCGGACCCCATGCTTGCTAGGCCCCGCATGTCAGTTACTCAATGGGTTTGGCCATGTCAGGGGATCCTCATCCGTAGTATACTCCCTCTGTTTTTATTTACTCCGCATAAAATGGAGGGAGTGGTGGTATAACAAATGACGCGGGCGGGGGAGGGGGAGGGACGTTGGTTTGCTCTCAACTGCGGTCCCACAAGCGAGTGAAAACGCAAGATGAAGCGCATTCCATTCGGTGAGCGACATGTAGGGTCCAGCGTGCTGGGCTGCAACGCGAAGGCGACAAGAGCGATGTATAGTCAAAACCGATTGACCGGTCGTCACCGCAACCACTATTCACACCAGAACCTTCGTTGCTCGGCCTACGCCAGCCACTGCCCTAAAACCACACGAAATCTCCAGCCCATTCCCCCACCTTTCGATCCCCTACCCCGCATCAAGCGCCCCCTAGTTCGCCGAAAAGCCATGGTGCGCCGCAAGATCACTTACTACAAGATGTTGACGCCAGAGCGCCGCGCAAAAATCGCGGTGGCAGTCGGCGCCACAGACCTCCGTTCCCAAGCTCGCTTTGTGGCGGGCCAATCCCCGAGTTCTCTGGAGCCAAGCTACGAGGAGGAGGAAGCCGATCCAATGTTCATGGCGGAGGTCGCGGCGCAGAAGGCCCCCGATGGGTATGAGACGATGGACGTCGACTTCGTGTCGGCTTCCGAGTCCCCCATGGTGCAGGCGGACCAGCGGTTCAACATGGCGATACTAAAGGAGGACCGGGAGGCAGAGGCTCAACTCAACGCGGAGCGCGCGCATGCTGCTGCCATCGAGGCTCTCCTGCAGGCGGAACCGGATGTTGTGGATGTGAACCGGGCGGCGGAGGCTCAACTTGAGGCGGAGCGCGCGGATGCCGCTGCCATCGAGGCCCTCCTGCAGGCGGAACCGGACGTCCTGGACTTGAACCGGGTGGCAGAGGCTCGACTCAACGTAGAGCGCGCGGATGCCTCTCTCATCGACGCCCTCCTGCAGGCGGAACCGGACATCCTGGACTTGAACCGGGCGGCGGAGGCTCGACTCGACGTGGAGCATGCGGATGCCGCTGCCATCGAGGCCCTCCTGCAGGCAGAACCGGATGTCCTTGACTTGAAACGGGTTGTGCTCTCGTCCGTGCAGAGCGCCCGCACGCTCCGCTTGAATGAGTAGCTGGAGGCCGAGGACAACCACGGTGCGGAGACACACGTCAGCAGCGACGGCTGGTTCGCGCCGGCAGCCAAAGACGACCAGGTCGTCTCTTTCCGCGAGCAGTGATAGTTTTTCTTTATGTTGTTGTTTTTATGGATCTTTTGCTGTGTAAAAACATATATTTGTTATGCAAATCGCCTGACTTGGGTCAGTCTACCATTTCAGGCGGTTGGATGACTATCCTACGTCTCCTAACCCTTCTTTCCTTCTTCCTCACCTCTTCTTCTTCCCCAACAGACCACAGCATGGGCCGTACGGATACTCCCCAACATGCGGTTGGATAAACATACTCTATGAACGGAAATCATGTGTCAGCGATAGGATGGCTGACTTTGGTGTGTTCCCATGCGACAGCACGTGTCAGTGAGGGTGCGTTCCCTTGGTTGGGTTTGCGGTGTGCAGGAGCGACCGTGTGAGGGTGCGGTGTGACCGCGGCGTGCAGGAGCGACCGTGTGAGGGTGCAGTGCGACCGGGATAGCCGTGCGCAAGTGTACCTCCTTCTCATTTTGAAAACTTTAGGCAAGCTTGGAAAAAATGTGTGGCGAAGTTTGGCAATGCAAGGCCTAGACCCAAACAGGATAAGTACGTACGTACTAGGAGTACTAGTGTTAAAAAAGAAAGGCTGGGTTTTCCTTCGCGGAAGTTAATCGATACAAATCCTCGTTTCACGTGTCAATTAATGCGTATTTTTTTCTCCAAAGGCCAAAGAGCTAACCATCTCACTCCTCATCGCTTGATTAATGCAGTGCCATGCAAACCAACCTTCTCACTTCCGCATGCATGCAGGGGATATTAATGTCCTTGGTTGCTAACCCCATCAATTTTGCCTCGATTAGTGTTAGTGGCCCTTTGCAAATTGTAATTTTGATATACTGTCCTTGTGTACAAAAAATGGAGGTACTCCCTCCTTCCATCTATATAGGGCCTAATATGTTTTTTGAGACTAACTTTGACCAAGTTTTGGAGCAATAATATATGACATGCAAGTTACACAAAGCATACCATCAAATTCGTACGTGAAAGAAGCTTCCAATGATATAATTTTCACATTATATATCTCATGTATTATTAATCTTATCAATAGTCAAAGGTAGCCTTGAAAAATGCATTAGGCCCTATATAGATGGAAGGAGGGAGTAGTAACTATATTTGACTTCCTTCCCCATTGCGGTGACGTCGACGATATTTTTTTTGGTGGTTTGGCGAAGAGCGTTCGACGGAGAATGACCATTGAGGGAGACCACGGTAAGTCGTTCGCAAGTGCCGCCTGCAAGCCGAGACAACCTCCTTATTTGCATCTTGGAAGTCCTTTACTAGTACTACTATAACTAATGCGGTGAGATGGCTTCTCGAAGAAGACGATGGAGAAGCGGAGTCAGCGAAGAGTGAAATGATGGTTGCTTCGTCCGTGCTTTTGTGATTTGACGCCTCACTGCTTTGTGATTTGTGATAGAAGGGACAGGGGAGTAGACTCTGTGCTCTATACTGTACTACATGCGTCCAAGCATGGGAGAAAGAGGAGAGACGTTGCATTTTTTTATTCCTTCAATCAACCAATCAGGGAGCTTCGGTTTCATCTTTTTGGCTTTGGCAACACCGTCCACAATGGTTCCCACGATGCCAAAAGCTATTTTCACATTTGGCTACACATTGTGGATGCCCTTAACCATACCACTTGGTTTTGCTCCTGTGTGCTATCTATACAGATCTCAATTATATTGATCTAAAAAATTATAGAATCGGGATTAGTAAAAAGGAGGTGATTTTGCCGCTCGGATGGCGGGGGAGGTTTCTTATTTTCGGAGGATGTTGTCCTGGCGGTTTGCTAACATGCGGTCCCACATGTCAGTGCTTTACCAAGCCGATCCGCGTCCCACATGAGGCAGAACAACGGCAGAAGCAACACGTGGTTAAGTTGAAGAAGATGAGGGAGAAGCGGATTCAGCAACGAGTGAAATGATGGTTGCTTCGTCCCTCCAACTTAACTGCGGGAAAGGTGCAGCTTTGTGATTTAACGCCTCATTGCTCATTACTACGTCGGTGCCATGACTGGGGTGCTTCACCCCGGATGCTCTGCACTGTATTCTGGTATGGCACGTGGACCCGGTAGCTTGATGTCCCACATGTCGGCGAAAGGGACTAGAAGATTTATGAAAGCGAGCGCTCCACTCTTACGACAAAGGCGTAGACGACACGACGGCCCAGTGAACTGTCACTTGTACTGTATAGTACTATAGTTTTGTTGTTTCGCACGATCCATCGATACAAACCCGATTAAACAGGAAAGGGCGGGATTTTTCCCGCGCGGTAGATGATACTGGCCATACATTTCAAAGGCAATTTTAATGTATGCAAACTGAATAATTATAAGTAACAATATGATATCTAGTAAAACTAAAAACACATATGATTTATTGTGTTAGAGTGTAGTAGTAGTGTTGTATTGCATAGTTGTTAGATGTAACATGCGAGAACGTGTAGAGATGTAGTTTTGGAGGGCCTACAGAGAGAAAAGTGTAATACGGTCACCGAACTTCAGAATAAGCTGATTACGGTCACTATATACGTTTTGCGGTGATTATACGGTCACTTGCTCATAGCTCAGCATCGGATTGCACTCTGTTGACCGGCCAAATAGTCTGTGTGGCGCCATGTTGACTAGTTAAATTGACCATGTTCGTTGTGGGTCCCACCTGTCAGTTCGCATAGGCAAAAGGTCATGTGGTGTACTGGTGTGTGCATGCATGCGTGCGTGTGTGCGTGTGAGTGTTGCATGCATGCGTGCGTGGCTGCGTGTGTATGTGTGAGTGTTTCGTGGGTGCGTGGGTGCATGTGTTTGTGTGAGTGTTGCGTGGATGCAGTTCGTGTGCATGCGTGCGTGTGTGTATAATCACCACACCAGCTCCTGTATGTTAAAACAGACGGCTCAGCATACCAATACAAGGCCACCTTGTCCGTTGTGCCCGCGGTCATGACTTCGAACCACCGTCCAAATATTTTTTTGTCGTTTGTTTTCATTCTTACTAGCAAGATGCCTGTGTGTTGCATGTAACATCAAGATGCATTTGTATGACTTGTTTATCTTGTGAGAGAAAAGGATGAACGAGGGAAGGCCTTATTTGCAAATGTGGAGAGGTGTGTGGGTACCTTTTTGCAAAATTGCCATAGTTTCTTTCCTATCCGTCAGATATAAATCGGATGACCTATATTGCAGGATGGCAGGCACACCATCATCACCAACTCTGTTTTTTTATAAGAGTGTATTTTATGTATTTTATAAGAGTGTAGATGTAGAGTAGATACAAGTCGACAGGTGGGCACGATGGTAGTGAGATAATGTGATGCAACACTAGAGGTGCCACGTGGAGCGTTTAACTGGTCAACTAGTCATGTCGTGAGCAAATACAGAGTTGTACGGTGAGCCCGTGACTGCATAATAACCACTAAACATAAATGGTGACTGTAATGAGTGGATTCTGAAATCCAATGTACGTATCGTGCTTTCGCTTCAAATACAATGATCATCATTGCATATATCGTGAGAGAAAGATGAAACATGCGTGAATTTTCTGGGGGCTTACTTTTAGAGGACCTGGAGATAGTTTTGTGTGCATACGTGAAAGGGGCATACAGGGGGGTATGCGATGGAGAGAGAGATGCTCTTCGTTTCTCTTTATTATGACTAACTTTGTATATAGTATAAAAATATACAAATTCACAGTGCGGAATAAATATCATTGTGGGCACCATGCAATGCAAATTAGCATCCGTACTCCTCCATATAACTTTGTAATGTTGTATATATGTAGAAACTCTAAAATATTTTTTTGGCCACACTTTATTCAAAAGGAATGTTGTATGCGAAATAAACGTGAAGAGAGGGCTTTTTAGATCAATGGGGTACGTGATGTAACATGTGTGAATGTGTAGTTGATGCATTTGGCGGGGCCTAGAGAGGTATGTGTGTGTATTACGTATTCGAGAGAGGCATGGATAGAGGGGCCGATGGGGGGCGTGGGAGAGATAGCACGAGAAATGAGAGTGGTCTAGAGAGAGAGACGAATATGACGTCACGACAAGAGATTCCATTCCCTTGAGTGTGTATATGCAAGGGGGGAGGGAATAGAGGCACCAGGAGAAACTTTCTGTATGTGTGGTGTTTGTGTTGGTATGCGTGGGTGTGAGAAGATAATGAGACGTGGGGGCAGAGGGTGTGTCACCTAGTGAGATCCGGTGGGTCGAGGTGAGGCCCTTCGTTCTATTCCGTCCTACGCCACATTGGTCGGCCCGTGATGCATTTAGGAAGACCCATGGATGACTAGTCGTACAAGACAAAGATAGCAGAATTGTGAAGGACTCTGTGTCCACTGGCAAAGCCGGCTAGGATTTGTAACCCTAGGTTCTTGGACTAAGGTAACCCCTTTATCTCTGATATTACTATTCATCCAACCTAACTTTAAGGGGCATCCTACAGAATGCTCTGCTAGAATCATACTCGTCGATTAGGAAGAGAGGTGTGAGACAATGTGTGAGAGATAGGCGTAAAGATAATGTGCATGAGACACGTAGGCAGGTCCATGTATATAGAAAGGGTCGATGAGGATTGCGCGCGTGTATGTTTGCGAGAGGAAGGGTGCTTGTGATAAAGGTTAGTGAAAACAGTTGTAAATGGTTACGAGAGGGAGGGAGGGTTATATCTAGAGCATGTGTGCGAGAAAGACACCTCGGGAGAGAGTGTGTGAGCATGTGTGAGAGACCACCGATGGAGAGTGAAACTACACGTAAAAGACTGCTCTACACATTGATTGAAGATATAAATTGTATCCAAATATTAGGATGGGATCATGATATTTGCAATTCGCGTAAGGAGCGGTCATTGATCCATCAGACATCTAGATTCTATCGAATTTGAGCATGTCTATGTTATTATTCACACAATTGATCCACATAGTTAGTATTTTTAACTCTAGACAATGCATCGCTTTAGCAATCGAATATAAACGTGAGTATAGTTCATGTTGTGTGTGTAAAGCACATTATACATATGGAAGTTACACAATGGACATTGTAAATAGCTACTACCTATGAACTAGCATACATTTGAATTCAACTTAAGGTGGTTTAAAAAAATCGAATTCAACATGAAGTCCATTCAATTATTTGAATTTGATATCATGGCATTTGTAAACCATACCTAAATTATGGGGGCACCAATCTTTGCTCTGATTTTGTACATAATAGCATATGTAGTCGTGTACAAAATACATTCAAATTTAGCTCCTCCATTCCAAAATAATCGTAGTTATAGGATTTTCAAGTGTCAAAATTTCAAAAAGAAGTGGATAATTTAATGAGGTTTTCAAACATACAAGGTCAAATATAACGTTGTATATTTAGGTCAATCCTCATAGTTCAAGAGTACTCTAAACGTGAATGCTTGTGTTTCAAAATTTCGAACGAAGTGCCAAAAGAGCCTCTACTCGCCCGAAACCGCGTGAGACCAATGTTTGGTAGTACAAGGAAATTACTTTTCTAATAACTCCGACCCATGAAACCTACCGGCCCGACGTCCAAAGGTCTAAACCGGGGTAGGTTTGTAGCTTCATCTAGACGCCACGCAACCGCATCCGAAAAACACTCATACACAATGGCCGCCTAAGCACACATGCGCGCGGCCGAAATCGCTCCCGCCCACCATTTGGGACACCTGGGATTACCATCCTACCCCCGACCGGCAGTAGGTCCGAAATTTAAGTGGGGGGAAAAGTTTGTACTTTCCCCAAATTTCAAACAAGTGCGTCCCATTTCTGTTCAAAAAAGCAAAAAACAAGCGCGTCCCAGACCGAAACATGGTCCCCCACCTGTCCGATTCCCCATTCGTACTCCATGGGCACCAAAACTACCTCTCCACCAGCCGCGAAACCCTGGCGTCCTCCGTCCGCCACCCCATCTCACCCATCAACCGCCGCCCTCCTCCATCATGCCGGAGCCGATACCCCGACGTCGTCGTCCACCGCAACCTCAACCGCAACGCCCTGCACGGCTAGTAGTTGAAGCCGAGGCCGAGCCATCCGTACCCGAGCCAGTTCAACCATGCCGTCCTGCGCCTCACCGCTGCCGCTCAAACTTCGCCACCCTCCACCGCACCGGAGCTGTTCCTGCTACGCCGTCCTTCGCCGCCTCGGATCTGCTTCCCCTCCGCCGACATATGGCCACGGGAACACAGTCAACAATTTTGGCCATGGGTTCGTCCAAGCCTGCACCCTCCAGAACATCGGTTTCCCCGGTAAAAAGAAGAAAATCGGCGCGACTTGTGGAGGTGACCACACCGGCAACCGAAAAAGGTACTCCTCTTCCCTTATTCATGCAAATCTTATGTCTCTGCTTGCACGGTATTCATCCCACAGAAGACACTAGTTGACCGCTTCTTCTTGATACTAGATGTTCCTAGTAACTCGCGATGCATAAGGTTTCTCCTCATATACTATTTCACCTTAGCTAGAGGTCTGTCGCCGCCCTGAATTTCAATTTCTAGCCACTTGATTCCCAATTAACGGAAGCATTCCCCGGCGTAACAGGCCTGTTACGCCGGGGAAGCAGTGCCTTGATGTTTATATTAGGGGCGTGTGCGGCCTAGAGCTACTGGCGCCCAATCTGGAGGTTGGCCGGGATTAAAGGGATGGCCTGGGGGCGCTGCCAAGCACGGCGGTGGTGTGAGGTCGATGGGAGGGCGGGGCGGCGGAGGCAGGGGTCTGGGCCGGTGGTCGCTGGCAGTTCGAGAAAGATCATCAACAGTGACTGCGGGAGGTAGACGAAGGCCATCTGCCCATTCCTTATAGATCAGACGGTTCATTAAAAAAATCGACTGACCTATTTATTTTCAGTCGACTGTTATCTTAGATATGACCACATGTGGTGGTGTGCTGGAGGAGTACCTACATTTCCTGTGCTCATATATTACAAACTCATACAGAGTAGAATCTAATTTTGTTTGCCATGCAATGTTGTAGAGCTATCATATGTCTCCTGTCATTTATTTTCCAACCACCTGCTATCTGCTACTTTTACAGTGCACTAGTTCTGCACACACTTCACCCTTACTCTCACTGTTGTGTTTCATGCAAGGGTATTTCAGACTCTGCTGCCATGAGAGAAGCCAAAAAGAAAAGAGAGAAGTCGCTCTAGTTTTGTGTGCGGGTAGGCAAGACACGTTTCAGCGCTATAATGGGTGCAATGTCAGCAGATGGAGGCGGTAAATGTAGCTCTGGAGTTGATGACCTCGCTCGCAATGAACCACCATCCCAGGTGCTTGCTTTAACTTCGCGGTGTCATATGTGGTTACATGTTCCATATGGTGTCTAGCTTGTATTCGAAAGGCCGAAGTCGGTAAGATAAGGAAAGATATTTGTTTACATGAACCACCATCCATGAGCACCAGAAGACAAATAGCTAGTCAGGGCACTAGCCGAGCCAGTGACAAGCCCAGCAAAGATAGGCATCACCTGGAAGCCAACTAAAAAGCTGCGATGGTGGCGAAGCAGCCCGCCGCCCGCCAGGCTCTCAGGTCCTAGATGATCATGCTCACCACTCCAGCCGGATGTCTAGCTTGCATTGCTTCCAATTTGGTTAAATTGCATCTTCTTAGCTTACACATTATACCTTTGAATATGACATGCCTTTCTGTTTTTGGTACATACTAGTACATCTGTGTATTAACCATGTTCTTACATCAAACTAATGTTCTTGTGTATCCCTCATCAATCACTTATGACGAGGCAGGCAGGAAAGGGGACTACTCCTCATTTAAAGAATGCAGCGTCAGCCTCCCGACATGATTCTCAAGAAACGGAAATGCTAGATGAAGATAGTGAACGTAGCTCTATAGTTGATTACATCATTTCCCCTACACTAGCATCGCAGGTGCTTGCTCTAACTTGGCAGCGTGATATGTGGTTGCATGTTGCATATGGTGTCTAGATTGTAATTCTTCCAATCTGGTTAAACTGCATGTGCTAGTTTGCTTAGCTCATACATTATACCTGTTAATGTGACATGCCTTCCTGTATTTAGTACATAGTACATCTGTCTATTAAGCATGTCCTTACATAAAACTATTGTTTTTTTGTATCCCGCATCAATCAACATGACGAGACACCTTTAGTATATGCAGTGCGATATTAGTTGCATCTTTCATATGATTTATAGCATGCGCTGCTTCTAATTTGTTGAAATTCCATTTATGATGGGACGCTTTTAACTTGGCAGAGTCATATTGGTTGCATCTTTCATGTGGTGTCTAGCTTGCATTGCTTCTTATTTGCTGGAATGGTTTCTGCTTAGTTTACACAAACAGTTGTGAACATGCCATGTCATCCTGTTTTTCGTACATATTCCATCCTGGTATCATGTGTTTGCCTTACATCATAGTGATTGTCAGTATCATGCATGGATAAGTTCTGAAGAGAGAATTTTATTGCTTTTTCTTGTCGGTTTTACTTGACAATTCAAAATCAATAAAGCAGAAGGAAGTTAGCAAGGCAGCGGATAAAGGTGCTCCTTCCGAACGGAGGGCCTCTACAGTTTCTACTCCTCCACACCCCTAGATGATTTCCAAGACAACACATGCATAGACACTCAACAAAGTTGTGTTTATGATGAGCACGTCTCCCCTAGTGCAGCATCACCGGTGCTCCCTCTAACTTGGCACTGTTATATGTGGTTGCATGTTATGTGTGATGTCTAGCTTGTATTGCTTCTAATTTTGTTGAATTCCATCTGCTTACTTTACACATTATACTTGAATAAGACATGTGTTCCTGTTTCTAGAACATACAATATCTGTCTATCACACCATGTTCTTACATCAAATTACTATTGTTGTGTAACATGCAACAATCACTTATCATAAGACATGTTTGACTTCGGAGTGTGATATAGGTTACATCTCACATTCTTTTCTAGCTTGTATTACTAATTTGTTGAAATGGCACTTATGAGGAGACAATTTTAACTTGGTAGAGTGATATTCGTTGCATCTTTCATATGGTGTCTAGCTTTCATTGCTTCTAATTTGTTGAAATGTCTTCTCCTTAGTTTACACATCATAAGCTGTGAATATGCAATGCTGTGAATATGCAATGGCACTAATGACGAGAGACCTCTAACATGGTAGTGTGATGTTGTTTGCATCTTGCATATGATTTATTTCTTGTACTGCTTCACATTTGTTTAAACGCCATTTATGATGAGACACTGTTAACTTGGCAGAGTGATATTTGTAGCATCTTTCATATGGTGTCTACCTTCCATTGCATTGCTTCTAATTTGGTGAAATGTCTTCTTCTTAGTTTACACATCATAGTTCTGGTTATCTCTTCCGTCCTGTTTTTCATACATATTACATCCTCCTATCATGTGGTTGTCTAACATCAAAGTTTAGTTCGTCTGCATCACACATCAATTTGTTCTGAAGAACTAAATTGTTATTCATTTTTCTTGTCGGCTTGACTTAACATGGCACAGAGAAAGAGGAAGAAACACAGAATGGCAGGGAATGAGAAGCGGATGAATCCTGCAGATTTTGCTGGTACTGATGGTGCAATAGAAGGTCAAAGTCCAGCAGAAAATGCTACAAACACGGCATCCCATGCTACATGAGTTGCAAAAAAAGACAAACAGAAACAAATAGTTTCCACCAAACAAGCAGAGACAGCCCTAGTTCTTGCAACACCTACCACAGTACTACCGGCTGCATGACGTACTCGTGCGTCAACTGAGCTAGCAGCACGTTCCCAAGCTCCCTTGCCACCTAACACTACTTCCCAAGCACTCTTGACACAAGACGAGTTGGCAATATCAGATGAACCTTGTGAGCTTCAACAGCAAGAAGGTAGTTGCTGGAGTCAAGTTACAGTAGCATGCTTCTTTATATGTAGTCTCACAGTTTGATGTACACTAACACTTCCTATGTTTGTTGTTGGACTAGCACCTAGGCGCAAGAGGAAACAAACATCAGGGATAATGCTCGATAGGTTAACTAAATCTAGAGGAGGAAGAATGGAGATCCGTTTTGAGGCAGGTTTAAAAAGGCCATGTGATGCTACAGAGTCAGCCAAGTTAGTATCAGAGGCAGCGGTTGCTGTTAGGTGTCATGTACGTATCCTCCCAACATGGATTCAGTACGGGAATGACAAAGACGAAACCCAGTTCAACATCTTCCTCGACCATTTATCTGTAAGTATGGTTATGTATGGAAACTAGTAATATCGTCTTTCTCTGTCCAATACTTTCTAGGTTGTTGATAATGAGACTCCCATAATTTTCAACAGATGAGGTTAAAGTTGGATAGCCAAGATGATGCAACCAGACAAGCTTGCACCCATGTTTTCAATTCTACTCTACGACAGTATTGGTATAACTTAAGGAAAACTCACTTTGAAGGCAAGGCTAACAGTGAACTTGCCCAAACATCTCCAGTGGAAAATATATCTGATGAAGACTTGAGAGGCCTCGTTAAACACTGGTCCGATCCGAAGTATCAGGTACATTATATATATGTCATCAGATCACATGTTGAAGTCCTATTTATGCATGTGCCACACAAATCTATCTTCTTGTGGGTGAACTGTTCAAAGAACAAGGCCAACCATACGAAAGTGAAATTCCAACAGACGACAGGATCTCGAGCTATATTGCACACTGCGAGGCTCTTGTAATTAGTTGCTGTTTCACTCTTTTCGCTGTACCATATTATCAGATCTATATTAACTTGTTCCAAATGCAGAGGAAAGCCCGCAAGGACCAAAAAGTACCTGGACCAAATGTTGTGGAAATCTTCAAGGACTGTCACACCAGCAAGAAGAAGGGCATGACTACACCAGTCAAAGCCGCTATTGTAAGTCCTTCATCCTCATGCCTTTTAACTACTACTTACTCTGACTTGTGCCTTGAACTGCATGGTTTGCAGCCAATGTCTATTACTCTTTTCAATTTTATACACAATTGTCTTAGCGTATCATTGCACCTTACAAGGTTTAAAAGAGAGGAGTGATGTTCCTTTGATCTTGACCCGTAATCTAGTTCCGTGCTGGACTTGCCCACACAATGTTACAATTGCATGTTTGTCTGTTCTTAGTTGTTTTGTGATATGAATGATGTCATACTATGATTACCGTATTATAAACTTCGTCTCTTTATCCTTAGCCCTCAATACAATGTGAAGAAATAGACAATACATTAGCGATGGTACATGGTCATATGTTTGGAACCTGGTTTTATTATGTACTTTGCAATAAAATACAACTAATATTTTACATGGGTTCACCAGAATAAGTTCTGTATATAGACCAAAGCTATTTTGTTTGGTTTTGTTGCCTCCTTAATATCTTATGTTCTGGTACTACTAATGTAAAACCTCAACTTTTCAGCGAGCTATGGAAAAAATGGTGGAACCGCCACCTTTTGAAGGTGGCGAGGCAACTATAACCGCAATGTCAGCTCTTGCTGCAGTGGATCAGTACCTGTCCACTAACAGTGCCAAAAGCACGTTCCTGCGTAATACTGGGTTGGTTGTTAAGGCAATATCGTCCAAACTGCCTCATGATCAAGATATGCAAGCTCAAAGCAATGTTGTATCTGTGCTCCAGACACAAGTCCATTCCCTAACAGAGACCCTTTGTGAAACGAGGAGAAACATTGCTCAATGTCATCAAGATATGCATGGTTTTGAAACCAGACTATCAGACATTTGCTATGTTGTTCAGAAGCCTAGGGGAAATGAAGGTGAGGGTTATGCTGCTCCATCGGACAATACAGCATGAAAACGTAACAGTCAGGTCAAATGAACTGAGCTTCTGAACTTTTGGTGGTGCATTTATCTGCTAGACTGTTAAGTTTTATGCCAACCTTCCTTTTGTTATATAGTTGTAATTTGTTTTGGTGTGATACAAAATTTATTCTTAACGTGCAGCCACCGCCTGAAGAAAACAGCAAGCCATTTTTGTATAGTGTAGGGTGTTCCCTATATTTGCACTGGTGGCGATCTTTGATGCCGAGTGGATGTAATCTATGCAATCGCCTTAATAGCCTAGCGTTAGTTTCGGCCTTATTTATTTCCTAGTCTTCTTTTTCCCTGGTTTGCTAGTGGCCGCAACTACCATGGGCCATATACGGGCCGTAGGATCCATGGGTCTCCTATGGGCCGTCGATAAATGGGCCTATAATCGGTGCGCCTCGGGCCGTCGGATAAATGGGTCTACATGGGCCATAATCGGGCGTAATTGGTATCGGCCTAGCACGGTAACAGGCCGTTAACACCGTAGGACAACAAAGGCTTAATTCTGTCACAGGCATAACGGGTCGTTAATGGGCCAGAATATAGGACGGGCTGGAAATGGCGCAACGGGTTAACAGGCCAGAAACGGGCCGACTCTTGCCATGGGCCGAATTTGGCCCATTAGGGTAACAGGCCAGTAATGGGTCGACTCTTGCCATGGGCCGATTTTGGCCCATTAGTGGAACAGGCTAGTAACGGGCCGACTCTTGCCATGGGCCGAATTTGGCCCATTAGGGGAACATGCCAGTAACGGGCCAGAAGTAATCGAGGGCCAAATAGGAGCCCAAAGAACGTACGGGCCGTCAATAGGCCGAAAGCTAACATGGGCTGGAAATGGCCCATGTAAATCACGGGCCGTTAACGGGTATAAAGAAAATTATTATTCATTATGGGCTAGAGTCACCGTGGGCCTTTACCTGGGCTGGCCTATTATGGCACACGAAAATCTTGTGGGCCTTTACCTGGGCCGGCCCATTATGGCCCGCGAAATCTTGTGGGCCTTTAGCTGGGCAAGCCCATTATGGTTCGCAAAATCTCGTGGGCCTTTAGCTGGGCTGGCCCATTATGGTCCGCAAAATCTTGTGGGCCTTTAGTTGGGCCGGCCCATTTAAACTTGTTGGGTCGTGCCACGTGTCGACGTATCATAGGCGCCTTCTGTCCAGTGAGTGGATGACATCTGTCCCAACGATGAGCCGACACGTGTTTCCTCTAGCCAATGATGATTTTACACGTGGAAAATCCCCATTGGTCGGGGCTGTTAATGGGTTATCGGATCCAAAACCCGACCCGATAGCTTAACGGCGTTCCGTTACGGTGGATGCCACATGTCGGTCACCCTTGACGAAAGCACTTCTGTGACGCGCGATTTATCGTCATGGAAGTGGACACTTCCGTGATGATAATTTTGGTAATGTCATGGAACACTTCTACGACAGCACAGGTATGACTATCTTGATTCTGTCATAAATTTGTCATGGATGTACATGCATGACAAATAAAGCGACCTACTGTGACAAACACGTATCATCACGGAAGTGTATTTTTTTGTAGTGAGTTGTGCGATACTAGAGAGGCTAGCAATGGTGGAAGGGTGAGAGTGCGTATAATCCATGGACTCAACATTAGTCATAAAGAACTCACATACTTATTGCAAAAGTCTATTAGCTATCGAAACAAAGTACTACGCGCATGCTCCTAGGGGGGTAGATTGGTAGGAAAAGACCATTGCTCGTCCCCGACCGCCACTCATAAGGAAGATAATCAATAAATGAATCATGCTCCGACTTCATCACATAACGGTTCACCATACGTGCATGCTACGGGAATCACAAACCTCAACACAAGTATTTATACTAATCCACAACTACCCACTAGCATGACTCTAATATCACCATCTTTATATTGCAAAACTATTGCAAGGAATCAAACATATCATATTCAGTGATCTACAAGTTTTATGTAGGATTTTATGACTAACCATGTGAATGACCAATTCATGTCATCTCTCTAAATAGATATAAGTGAAGCAAGAGAGTTTAATTCTTTCTACAAAAGATGTGCCCACGCTAACAAATATAAGTGAAGCAAAAGAGCATTCTACAAATGGCGGTTTCTATGTAAAGAGAAACATGCAATCCAAACTTCAAATGATATAAGTGAAGCACATGAAGCATTCTATAAAGAAATACTCAAAAGATATAAGTGAAGTGCTTAGGGCATTCTATAAATCAACCAAGGACTATCTCATACCAGCATGGTGCATAAAAGAAAAGTGAAAACTAAATGCAAAAGACGCTCCAAGATTGCACATATCGCATGAACGAAACGAATCCGAAAACATACCGATACTTGTTGGAGAAAGAGGGGATGCCTTCCAGGGCATCCCCAAGCTTAGACGCTTGAGTCTCCTTGAATATTTACTTGGGGTGCCTCGGGCATCCCCAAGCTTGAGCTCTTTCCTCTATTCCTTCTTCTCACATCGAGACCTTCTCGATCATCGAACACTTCATCCACACAAAACTTCAACAGAAAACTCGGTTAGATCCGTTAGTATAATAAAGCAAATCACTACTCTAAGTACTGTACAAACCAATTCATATTTTGTTTTTGCATTTTGTCTACTGTAATATAACTTTTTCATGGCTTAATCCACATATATGAGTTGATAGTTTCATCAAAGCAAGCAAACTATGCATCAAAAACAGAATCTGTCTAAAACAGAATAGTCTGTAATAATCTGAAAATTCACCATACTTCTGATACTTGAAAAATTCTACCAAAATTAGGAAAAATAAAAAATTGGTATAGGAATACAGTGCAAAAAGAATCAGAACCATTTGACGTTCCAGCTAAAAATCTAAAATCGTGCACTACAGCCAAAGTTTCTGTCCTGCACCGTACAAACCATCAAGCAAATGTAAACATCCTAAAGGCAAACCTTGGCACATTATTTTTATAATACAATGGAATTTTACAAGGGGATAATTATTTTTGTTGAAAAGTTTCTGTAATCAAGATTCACAAAGTTGTCGTGAGCATGAACAAAGTTCAAGGAGCTCTCCCACTTCAACAATGCTTGTCTTTCTCACTTTCACTTTCCTTTTTGAAAAAGTTTTGGGTTCCCTTCTTTATTTTTGTTGTTTTTAAACTATATGAAAGCAATCAACAGAAATAAATGACTCTCTAAAACTTCTGGGTTGTCTCCCTGGCAGCGCTTTCTTTAAAGCCATTAAGCTAAGCATATAGTGCTCAAGTAGTGAATCCACCCGAATCCCAAGGTATATCAAAGCCAATTTTAATTAACAATGATTGTAATTTAGTAGTGAGCACAAAGTAACATATATCACGCAATGACAAAGTCTAACTCTCTTCCTATGCATAGGCATGTCATAAAAGAACAATTCATGCACACAAAGTAAAGGCCAATGCATAGTATAACCAGTTTCTTGCAATTCTGTTGTATTGGAAACATAAGGAGGTGGAGATGTAGTTCCTCTCTCATAATAATTCCATGTAGGAGCAGCAAGCACATGCATATTATATCTATCAAAATCATCATGTGTAGGAGTAAAAGACAACCCATCAATATAATCCTTAATAAGCACAAACTTCTCTGATATAGTGTAGTTTGGAGAATTCAAAAAGATAATAGGACTATCATGTGTGGGTGCAATAGCAACAATTTCATTTTTAACGTAAGGAACTATAGCAAGTTCATCTCCATAAGCATAATTCATATTGGCATCTTGGCCGCAAGCATAGCAAGCATCATCAAAAAGGGATATTTCAAGAGAATCAACGGGATCATAACAATCATCATAGCAATCATCCTTGGGTAAGCACGAAGGGAAATTAAACAATGTATGAGTTGAAGAGTTACTCTCATTAGAAGGTGGGCATGGGTAGCTAATCCCCTCTTCCTCCTTTTGTTCTTCGCTCTCCTCCTCATCTTTTTCATCCAATGAGCTCACAATTTCATCAATTTCTTCTTCCATAGACTCCTGCAAAATATTAGTCTCTTCTTGGACAGCAGGGTAGTCCTCAATATATGGATCAACATAGGCATTAGAAGCATAATTATCATAGCAATATTTAAGTATGTCAAAATTTTCAGATTTGTAAAGAGTAGCATCGTACGTTTCAATCAAAGAAGCAATTTCATAAGCACCCTTAAAAGCAACAAATTCTTCAATTTGTTGAACATCATAGTAACTCTAAACACCCTTAGCATACGAAGATACGATTCCATTATCACTAAACTCACATTGATAGGGAACGTGTTTCTTAGGGTTTTCAGAACAACAAGTAATATCATATATTTTGCATAAATTCCAAGCATAGCATTGCAAACGATGAATTTGACCCAGTAAAATTCCCCCTTTTCTATATTCGGTGTCGCACATAACAATCATGCTCATCTAAAGATTTGCCATCAACTAAGCTAGTTGGGGTTTCAGCACGAGCACATAGGGATCGAAGATTGAGGGAGTCCTGGATTAGGGGGTCTCCGGACAGCCGGATTATATCCTTTGGCCGGACTGTTGGACTATGAAGATACAAGATTGAAGACTTCATCTTGTGTCCGGATGGGACTCTACTTGGCGTGGAAGGCAAGCTTAGGCAATACGGATATGTATATCTCCTCCTTTGTAACCGACCTGGTGTAACCCTAGCCCTTTTCGGTGTCTATATAACCCGGAGGGTTTTAGTCCGTAGGAAAACGTACAATCATACCATAGTCTAGCTTCTAGGGTTTAGCCTCTTCGATCTCATGGTAGATCAACTCTTGTAATACTCATATCATCAAGAATAAATCAAGCAGGACGTAGGGTTTTACCTCCATCAAGAGGGCCCGAACCTGGGTAAAACATCGGGTCCCCTGCCTCCTGTTACCATTCGCCTTAGACGCACAGTTCAGGACCCCCTACCCGAGATCCACCGGTTTTGACACCGACATTGGTGCTTTCATTGAGAGTTCCTCTGTGCCGTCGCCAGAAGGAAGGATGTCTCGTCTCATCTTTAAAGACGGTACTACTGTTGGGGGAGCTTTGGCTGTCGGCCAAACTCTCTGGCTAGGCGGTTTCATCATGACCGCCTGTTCGGCCGCCGCGCCGACGATGACTTCTCAGGTCATCAAAAATAGCCTCCACGTCAAATCGGCACTCATCAAACAGATGGATCCAATGGAGCTCTCCTCCTTAAATGAGCTCTTGGATCGTGTCGCCGCCTTGGGAGTCGCTACGGACTATGATTGGATTGGGCTTAAACCCGATCAAAGGGAGATTAACTCTCCACCGGTCACCCATCATATTGCAGTGGTGGAGGAACAATGAGGCGACCTTTCCTCTATCTTGAGGACCAACTATGTCCGGATTCCCGAGCTCTCTAATCCGGACGCCCGTTCGCGGGAGGACAACATCCAATCCCTGAACTTAGAGTCAGGCAGCGGGCCAGGATTATCGGGTAACACCCCGGAACCGGAATTTCCAAAATTGGAAACTTCTCGGCCCCTGGATCCCAGATCAGGTAAGGGTTCAGATTCAATTCCACCCACCCACCCAAACATTGAAGGAAATATGCCCTAGAGGCAATAATAAAGTTATTATTTATTTCCTTATATCATGATAAATGTTTATTATTCATGCTAGAATTGTATTAACCGGAAACATAATAGATGTGTGAATACAACGACAAATAGAGTGTCACTAGTATGCCTCTACTTGACTAGCTCGTTGATCGAAGATGGATATGTTTCCTAACCATAGACATGAGTTGTCATTTGATTAACGGGATCGCATCATTAGGATAATGATGTGATTGACTTGACCCATTCCGTTAGCTTAGCACTTGATCGTTTAGTTTGTTGCTATTGCTTTCTTCATAACTTATACATGTTCCTATGACTATGAGATTATGCAACTCCCGTTTACCGGAGGAACACTTTGTGTGCTACCAAACGTCACAATGTAACTGGGTGATTATAAAGGTGCTCTACAGGTGTCTTCGAAGGTACTTGTTGGGTTGGCGTATTTCGATATTAGGATTTGTCACTCCGATTGTCGGAGAGGTATCTCTGGGCCCACTCGGTAATGCACATCACTTAAGCCTTGCAAGCATTGCAACTAATGAGTTAGTTGCGAAATGATGTATTACGGAACAAGTAAAGAGATTTGCCGGTAGCGAGATTGAACTAGGTATTAGAATACCGACGATCGAATCTCGAGCAAGTAACATACCGATGACAAAGGGAACAACGTATGTTGTTATGCGGTTTGACCGATAAAGATCTTCGTAGAATGTGTAGGAACCAATATGAGCATCCATGTTCCGCTATTGGTTATTGACTGGAGACGTGTCGCGCTCATGTCTACATAGTTCTCGAACCCGTAGGGTCCGCACGCTTAATGTTCGGTGATGATCGTAATTAGGGTTTTTGTGTTTTGATGTACCGAAGGTTGTTCGGAGTCCCGGATGTGATCACGGACATGACGAGGAGTCTCGAAATGGTCGAGACATAAATATTGATATATTGGAAGCCTATATTTGGATATCGGAATCGTCCCGGGTGAAATCGGGATTTTACTGGAGTACCGGGGGGTTACCGAAACCCCCCCGGGGGTTAATGGGCCTACATGGGCCCTAAGGGAGAAGAGGAGGGCCGGCTAGGGCAGGCCACGCGCCCCTCCCCCTAGTCCGAATAGGACAAGGAAGGGGGGGCGGCGCCCCCCTTTCCTCTTTCCCCCTTCCCCTTTCCTTCTCCAACAAGGCAAGAGGGGAGAGTCCTACTCCCGATGGGAGTAGGACTCCTCCAGGCGCACCCCTAGGGGCCGGCCGCACCTCCCCCTCCCTCCTTTATATACGGGGGCAGGGGGCACCCCATGACACACAAGTTGATCTTCGTGATCATTCCTTAGCCATGTGCGGTGCCCCCTTCCACCATATTCCACCTCGGTCATATCGTAGCGGTGCTTAGGCGAAGCCCTGCATCGGTAGAACATCATCACCGTCATCACGCCGTCGTGCTGAAGAAACTCTCCCTGAACACTCGGCTGGATCGGAGCTCGAGGGACGTCACCGAGTTGAACGTGTGTAGAACTCGGAGGTGCCGTACGTTTGGTACTTGGATTGGTCGGATCGGGAAGACGTACGACTAATTCCTCTACGTTATGTCAACGCTTCCGTTGCCGGTCTACGAGGGTACGTAGACAACACTCTCCCCTCTCGTTTCTATGCATCACCATGATCTTGGGTGTGCGTAGGAAATTTTTTGAAATACTATGTTCCCCAACAGTGGCATCCGAGCCAGGTTTTATGCGTTGATGTTATGCACGAGTAGAACACAAGTGAGTTGTGGGCGATATAAGTCATACTGCTTACCAGCATGTCATACTTTGGTTCAGCGGTATTGTTGGATGAATCGGCCCGGACTGACATTACGCGTACGCTTACGCGAGACTGGTTTCACCGCCGTGCTTTGCACACAGGTGGCTGGCGGGTGTCAGTTTCTCCAACTTTAGTTGAACCGAGTGTGGCTATGCCCGGTCCTTGCGAAGGTTAAAACAGCACCAACTTGACAAACTATCATTGTGGTTTTGATGCGTAGGTAAGGACGGTTCTTGCTAAGCCCGTAGCAGCCACGTAAAACTTGCAACAACAAAGTAGAGGATGTCTAACTTGTTTTTGCAGGGCATGTTGTGATGTGATATGGTCAAAGACATGATGCTATATTTTATTGTATGAGATGATCATGTTTTGTAACCGAGTTATTGGCAACTGGCAGGAGCCATATGGTTGTCGCTTTATTGTATGCAATGCAATCGCCCTGTAATGCTTTACTTTATCACTAAGCGGTAGCGATAGTCGTTGAAGCATAAGATTGTCAAGACGACAACGATGCTACGATGGAGATCAAGGTGTCGCGCCGGTGACGATGGTGATCATGATGGTACTTCGGAGATGGAGATCACAAGTACAAGATGATGATGGCCATATCATATCACTTATATTGATTGCATATGATGTTTATCGTTTATGCATCTTATCTTGCTTTGATTGACGGTAGCATTATAAGATGATCTCTCACTAAATTTCAAGATAAAAGTGTTCTCCTTGAGTATGCACCGTTGCCAAAGTTCATCGTGCCCAGACACCACGTGATGATCGGCTGTGATAAGCTCTACGTCCATCTACAATGGGTGCAAGCCAGTTTTGCACACGCAGAATACTCAGGTTAAACTTGATGAGCCTAGCATATGCAGATATAGCCTTGGAACACTGAGACCGAAAGGTCGAGCGTTAATCATATAGTAGATATGATCAACATATTGATGTTCACCATTGAAAGCTACTCCAATTCACGTGATGATCGGTTAAGGTTTAGTTGATTTGGATCACGTGATCACTTAGAAGATTAGAGGGATGTCTTTCTAAGTGGGAGTTCTTAAGTAATATGATTAATTGAACTTAAATTTATCATGAACTTAGTACCTGATAGTATCTTGCTTGTCTATGTTTGATTGTAGATAGATGGCCCGTGCTGTTGTTCCGTTGAATTTTAATGTGTTCCTTGAGAAAGCAAAGTTGAAAGATGATGGTAGCAATTACACGGACTGGGTCCGTAACTTGAGGATTATCCTCATTGCTGCACAAAAGAATTACGTCCTGGAAGCACCGCTGGGTGCGGGGCCTGCTGCTGGAGCAACACCAGATGTTATGAACGTCTGGCAGAGCAAAGCTGATGACTACTCGATAGTTCAGTGTGCCATGCTTTACGGCTTAGAATCGGGACTTCAACAACGTTTTGAACATCATGGAGCATATGAGATGTTCCAGGAGTTGAAGTTAATATTTCAAGCAAATGCCCAGATTGAGAGATATGAAGTCTCCAATAAATTCTATAGCTGCAAGATGGAGGAGAATAGTTCTATCAGTGAACATATACTCAAAATGTCTATGTATCATAATCACTTGACTCAACTGGGAATTAATCTTCCTATTGATAGTGTCATTGACAGAGTTCTTCAATCACTGCCACCAAGCTACAAGAGCTTCCTGATGAACTATAACATGCAAGGGATGGATAAGACAATTCCCGAGCTCTTTGCAACGCTAAAGGCTGCGGAGGTAGAAATCAAGAAGGAGCATCAAGTGTTGATGGTCAACAAGACCACCAGTTTCAAGAAAAAGGGCAAAGGGAAGAAGAAGGGGAACTTCAAGAAGAACAGCAAGCAAGTTGCTGCTCAGGAGAAGAAACCCAAATCTGGACCTAAGCCTGAAACTGAGTGTTTCTACTGCAAGCAGACTGGACACTGGAAGCGGAACTACCCCAAGTATTTGGCGGATAAGAAGGATGGCAAGGTGAACAAAGGTATATGTGATATACATGTTATTGATGTGTACCTTACTAGAGCTCGCAGTAGCACCTGGGTATTTGATACTGGTTCTGTTGCTAATATTTGCAACTCAAAACAGGGACTACGGATTAAGCGAACACTAGCGAAGGACGAGGTGACGATGCGCGTGGGAAATGGTTCCAAAGTCGATGTGATCGCAGTCGGCACGCTACCTCTACATCTACCTTCGGGATTAGTATTTGACCTAAATAATTGTTATTTGGTGCCAGCGTTGAGCATGAACATTATATCTGGTTCTTGTTTGATGCGAGACAGTTATTCATTTAAATCAGAGAATAATGGTTGTTCTATTTATATGAGTAATATATTTTATGGCCATGCACCCTTGAAGAGTGGTCTATTTTTGATGAATCTCGATGGTAGTGATACACATATTCATAATGTTGAAGCCAAAAGATGCAGAGTTGATAATGATAGTGCAACTTATTTGTGGCACTGCCATTTAGGTCATATCGGTGTAAAGCGCATGAAGAAACTCCATACTGATGGACTTTTGGAATCACTTGATTATGAATCACTTGGTACTTGCGAACCGTGCCTCATGGGCAAGATGACTAAAACATCGTTCTCCAGTACTATGGAGAGAGCAACAGATTTATTGCAAATCATACATACAGATGTATGTGGCCCGATGAATGTTGAGGCTCGTGGTGGATATCGTTATTTTCTCACCTTCACAGATGATTTAAGCAGATATGGGTATATCTACTTAATGAAGCATAAGTCTGAAACATTTGAAAAGTTCAAAGAATTTCAGAATGAAGTTGAAAATCATCGTAAAAAGAAAATAAAGTTTCTACGATCTGATCGTGGAGGAGAATATTTGAGTTACGAGTTTGATCTACATTTGAAACAATACGGAATAGTTTTGCAACTCATGCCACCCGGAACACCACAGCGTAATGGTGTGTCTGAACGTCGTAATCGTACTTTATTAGATATGGTGCGATCTATGATGTCTCTTACTGATTTACCGCTATCGTTTTGGGGTTATGCTTTAGAGACGCCTTATGAACTGTGGTTTGGCAAGAAACCAAAGTTGTCGTTTCTAAAAGTTTGGCGCTGCGATGCTTATGTGAAAAAGCTTCAACCTGATAAGCTCGAACCCAAATCGGAGAAATGTGTCTTCATATGATACCCAAAGGAGACTGTTGGGTACACCTTCTATCACAGATCCTAAGGCAAGACATTCGTTGCTAAGAATGGATCCTTTCTAGAGAAGGAGTTTCTCTCGAAAGAAGTGAGTGGGAGGAAAGTAGAACTTGATGAGGTAACTGTACCTACTCCCTTATTGGAAAGTAGTACATCACAGAAACCGGTTTTTGTGACACATATACCAATTAGTGAGGAAGCTAATGATAATGATCATGAAACTTCAGATCAAGTTACTACCGAACCTCGTAGATCAACCAGAGTAAGATCCGCACCAGAGTGGTACGGTAATCCTGTTCTGGAAGTCATGCTACTAGATCATGATGAACCTATGAACTATGAAGAAGCGATGGTGAGCCCAGATTCCGCAAAATGGCTAGAAGCCATGAAATCTGAGATGGGATCCATGTATGAGAACAAAGTGTGGACTTCGGTTGACTTGCCCGTTGATCGGCAAGCAATTGAGAATATATGGATCTTCAAGAAGAAGACTGACACTGACGGTAATGTTACTATCTACAAAGCTCGACTTGTTGCGAAAGGTTTTCGACAAGTTCAAGGGATTGACTACGATGAGACCTTCTCACCCGTAGCGATGCTTAAGTCTGTCCAAATCATGTTAGCGATTGCCACATTTTATGATTATGAAATTTGGCAGAAGGATGTCAAAACTGCATTCCTGAATGGATTTCTGGAAGAAGAGTTGTATATGATGCAACCAGAAGGTTTTGTCGATCCAAAGGGAGCTAACAAAGTGTGCAAGCTCCAGCGATCCATTTATGGACTGGTGCAAGCCTCTCGGAGTTGGATGTCAGGACCCCGATTCCAAGTCACATCGATCTAGCCGGTAACACCTCATATCACTTTGAGGCCTCACGCACGGTATCCCACGGGTGTTGCCTTACCATGGCCCGGGATCGTTTGCGCCTTTTGGCTCACGTATATGATAGTGTCGCTAGCATCCATATGACAGAGAACCCGAGCCGACATGGCTAGTCGTGAACCCAAAGCGGCACAGACCTATGGAGACAGGCATACATGAATCACATCGAACATGTCGGTCATCAACGAGTGATTCCGGGCTGTAGCACTTGGCTAACAGGACTACGGTGAACCGGGCTGTAGCAGGCTAGGCAGGACTCCGGATATCACCGCATGACATTTCCCCGAAGGGACAGACATAAGAACAAAGTGAAACACATGTCGGCCAGTCAAGTGTCCTGAACAGTAGTGTTGGGCTAGCAGGACTCCGGTGAACCGGGCTGTAGCGGACTACTATGGCTCGAGGAACACTAGACTACATTTCCCCATAAGAAAGGCTGCCAAGGATAAACAACTAGATTGTCGGATCCCACTCATACCAAGCATTTCAATCATACACACAATATGCCCGATATGAATACATACAACATGGCATCACAACAAAACTCTACAACTCAAGTACTTTATTTAAAGGCTCCAGGGAGCCATACATAACATGTTCATACATATAGGGGTCACATGACCCGACACTCAAGTCATACAAACATACAAGCACATGCGGAAGCAACTAGTCTGAGTACAGACTCTAGAAAGAAAGAAGGCTTCTCGAAGCCTGTCTATCTACATAGGGCCCTCCATGGCCAGGATCACCACCTGGGTGGCTAGTCACTCATCGACGTCAAGGTCTATCTAGAACCCATCGGAGGGGGCGGTGTTGTCGTCTGAAAACAGTAATTAAGCAAACATGAGTACAAAGGTACTCAGCAAGTCTTACATCAGAACCTACTAAACATGCTTATTCTTAAGAAGGTGGTGGGGTTAATGCAGCAAGCCAGCTTTTACTCTTGGCTAAGCTATCCTACGGAACTCCACCAGTAAAATAGTTTTCGCACACGAGTCCACTACTCACCAACACAATACTCCACCGGGGATCCTCCCTCGTCATCCTACGAGAGGTCCATCCTCGGTACTCACACTTATCCTGAGTCTTTTAGTAGTGTCGGTGTACTAGAGTAGGGGTACCCTAGTATCCCGAACTTGTGCACGGGCAGTCGCAGCATCCCGCGGCAAGGCTTGCCGGGTGACCGCCAAGGTCCTCCGTGGTTCCTTTGGAGCCATTCAAGAACAAAGTATCCAAACCAAGACACCACAAGACCCTGGCAAGAGGAGCTTGCCGGGAAGGCCAACCAAGGCAAGGCACTTAAGGAGACAAGACCCCGGCAAGAGGAGCTTGCCGGGAAGGCCACCCAAGGCATCTCAAGGAACTTGCCACGGCGCGCCTCGCGTCCCGGCAAGGCCCAGTGAGCGACAAGCTCCCGGACGCGACAAGACAACGACCGCGGCAAGGCGCTTGCCGCGGCAAGCCACCACTCTGTGCCCGCGCTCCAGCACATCCACCAACGTGTCACTCTGGGACCCTTCCAGGCGTGCGTGGCGGGAGGCTGTGCAGCCAGCGGTGCGCAGTGGCGAGCGGCGCTAACAAGATTGTCATCGTGGCGAGCGGTGGCGTCCCTGACGGTCCCTTTTGCACTGTTTAGGCGACACAGACGGGCATTTAATGCCCTTGTCCCCTGCCGTCAGGGTTAGGTATGATACACTGTAGCAGGTAGCTGTACCTACCGCAGCACCTTTCCATTTTTACCCTTTGTCTCCATTGCCACCTGTCGGTGACCCCTTGAGCATATAAAAGGAGGCCCATGTGCAACATAGAGGGGGGTTCGGAAAAAAGAGAACACTCAGGCTCGGTCTCGTTAGCTGCTGGAGTGTACTATAGCACTCCGCGCTCCCGAGCAAGAACTCAATACAAACCATAAAGCAGGAGTAGGGCTTTACGCATCCGTGCGGCCCGAACCTGGGTAAACCGCTTGTGTGCTTCGCCTCGATCCGCTCTTTGCACGACCTCTGCCCCCGCCGAACCGAAAGGGACTCGGTTCGCCGGTCCCATAGGTGTTCGTGGATTAGTCCCCCGACATCTTTGGCGCGCCAGGTAGGGGGCGTCGAGGTTGTGTGAACCAGATCCGGCGTTCACACGAGCTAGATCTTCATCATCTTCATCGACATGCCGCCGAAGAAGAAGGCTTCGGAGGCGGCTGCTCCGTCCGCGCTGAACCCACCACCGCCGGAGCAAACGGCTGATGGGGCAGACGCCGGCGGAAGAACGGGCGTCGACGAGGGAGCTCACGATGCTGCCAGGTCCAAGGACAAGGCTGCGCTACCCATCGGCGGCGTAGCCGGCTCCCACAACGACCGGGAGCACTCCAAGACCTCGGCGTCCGTACATGCACCGCGCCCATCTCAGGAGGCGCGGGACCGGCAGCGTCATGGTACTCACAATACCATGCATTTGCTGGACCAAGATCGAGCTGGTGGATCCCGGAGTGCTCAAGACCAGCATGCACGCCAACATGCTGGCACGAGCGAGGCACGGTCGCCTGGACGGGATACTGCTCCTTCTAACATAGTTAGAAGTCCGAGCATATCCCGCTCCTCGCACCGTTCGCCACCGCCACCCGCCACTGCAGCAGAAGCTTTAGCGCGAGCTCAACTGCTCCTGGACTACCCTCCAACGGCAGACAAGATCGACGACTGGAGGGCCACCATTCAGAGTCTCATCGGCTTCGCCAACGGCGACACTCAACAGCAGCCGAGCACATCGCAGCCGCGGCAAGCCAGCCAGGCACGAACAGGCGGCGACAAGACCGGTGGGGGTGCAACCACTATGCACTCTCCGCCCCGAAGGCCAAGATCGCCGACTCGCCGGATCCACCTCGACAGCGACTCCACCGCGTCATCAGATCCACGAGCTCGCCGCGATCAGTGCCATGTTCTTCATGAACGACAGCAAGAAGACGCTCGTACACGCATCGAGCGCCAAAGAGAAGCGCGACGTTAATCGGACCAGCGTGCTGGGCCCTCTGTTGACATGCATTCGCCAGGGGAACCAGGCGGCTTGCCGTACGCGGTAGGTTTCCCTGCGTTTACTCGTGAGCTGCGGCAAGTCCAGTGGCCCAGCATGAAGAATTTCAAGCCAGATGTACCAGAGAAGTACGACGGCAAGTCGCATCCGTCGGAGTTCCTCAGCATCTACACCATCGCGGTGCATGCTACCGGGGGACGGGACGACAAGATCCTTGCCAACTACTTCCCACTGGTGCTCAAACCCAACGTCAGGTCCTGGCTCATGCACTTGCCGGACAACTCCATATCCTCCTGGGTAGACCTTTGTCATCAGTTTGTCGGCGCCTTTACAGGCGGCCACAAACCTCATGGCCAAGAGAGTGACCTTCATCTGCTCACCCAGAAGGAAGGAGAGCCCCTGCGCAAGTACATTCAGAGATTCAGCCGTGTACAGCACAACATCCCAGATGTCCACCCTGCCGCGGTCATCAGCGCGTTCCATCAGAACGTGCGTAACCGCAGGATGCGGGAGGAGATGGCGATGTGCAAGATCAGAGACGTCGGCGAGCCGTATGCCCTAGCCGACAAGTGTGCACGTGCTGAGGAAGGGAGGAAGCTCCCTGGAGAGAATGTAGGAGCAGGAGGATCTGACAGCAAGGATGCTGCCCCGGCAAAGAAAAACCAGCGGCGGAACAGGAAGAAGAAAGGCAAAGATGTGCTAGTCGTTGAGCAGTCCGGCAACGAAGGTGGCGCCAAGAAAGCCAAAGTTGGTAGCTCCGGCAAGGAGATTGCCGCATGCACCAACTGCCAGGCTGTGGCAGTCGCCGACAAGCAGGACGGCACCGACAAGCAGTACTGCAAGATCCACCGCACCAAGGGCCATGACCTCTAGAGCTGCAAGAAGGTCGAGCAGCTTGTCCAGCAACAAAGGGCTGAGTACGAGCGACGTGACAAGGAGAGGGCCCAAGGTGGCGATGGAGAATCCGGCAAGAAGCGCGCCGGCCGGGGAGGACGCCGCGGCAAGGCCAAGCAGCGGCAAGGAGACAGACCTCCCCGCGGCCGCGACAAGGATGAAGATGACGACGACGACGAAGACATGGAGGATGTCGAGACCAGTGAGCAGGAATTCCAGAAAGCCACAGAAGTCTTGTGCGTTGATGGCGGTGCTTCTCTGCATACTTCGCACCGCCAACTCAAGCAGTGGGTGCGGGAAGTCAATGCGGCGGAACCACCTGTCGAGTCACGCAAGCTTCTGAAATGGTCCAGCACGCCTTTCATCTTTGACATTGAGGACCACCCTGATCGCACAACTGCGGTTGGGTGCTTGCCGATGTTGGTTTCACCAACTATCCGCAACCTCAAGGTCACTAAGATGCTAGTTGATGGCGGGGCCGGCTTGAACCTGATCTCCTCCGCTGTACTCCAGAAACTCCAGATCCCTGACAGCGAGCTCGAAGAGACCGGCACATTCCAAGGAATCAACCCGGGAAGGAGCAAGCCGAAGGGGAAGGTCACGTTGCCAGTAACATTTGGCAGCGAGTTGAACTTTAGGACTGAGAGGGTCACTTTTGACGTTGCCGATATACCATTGCCTTACAATGGAATACTTGGCCGTCCAGCACTCGCCAAGTTCATGGCAGCCTCTCACTACGCATACAACATGCTGAAGATGCCAGGCCCGATAAGCGTCATCTCTGTCCCCGGCGACAAGAAGGATTCTCTTATCTGCGCTGACAAGATCTACTGGGAAGCGGCAGCCGCAACAGATCGCAAGTCACTCACCGTTGAAGCTCCCGGGCAGAAGAAGAAGACCGAGTCCGGCAAGAGTTCTGATGCCCACTCCGGCAAGCGCACCTCTTCGGAGTGCTGCGCTGCCGTCGAGGACGCACCATCGAGCTCCACCGGCAAGTGTAAGAAGACAATGGCGGCTCCGCCAGAGACGAAGAAGGTGTCCGCCAAGGAGGGCGGCACTGGTGGTACCTTCACCATCAGTGCCACTCTCGACCCTAAATAGGAAAGCGCGCTCATTGCTTTCCTGCGGGCGAATGTCGACGTGTTTGCGTGGCAACCGTCTGACATCCCCGGTGTTCCCAGGAAAGTAATTGAGCACCACCTTGCCGTTTGTCCTCATGCGCGGCCCGTCAAGCAGAAGGTCAGGAAGCAAGCAGTGGAGCGCCAAGAATTCATCGCAGGAGAGATCAAGAAGTTGGAAGCAGCAGGCCTTGTCAGAGGGGTGCTCCATCCTACGTGGCTGGCCAATCCTGTAGTTGTGCGCAAGGCGAACGGGAAATGGAGACTTTGTATCGACTTTACCGATGTTAACAAAGCTTGTCCCAAAGACCCATTTCCTTTGCCGCGCATTGACCAGATTGTTGACTCCACGGCCGGATGTGACTTGCTTTCATTTCTTGACGCATACTCAGGATACCATCAGATCTTCATGGCAGAAGAAGATGAGGAGAAGACCGCATTCATCACTCCATGTGGCATGTACTGTTTCATACGGATGCCTTTCGGATTAAAAAATGCTGGTTCAACATTTGCAAGAGTAGTCCATGTCGCTCTTGAGCCACAAATACACAGAAATGTGGAAGTCTACATGGATGACATAGTGGTCAAGAGCAAGGACAAGGCAACTCTGATCCAAGATTTAGAAGAGACCTTTGCAAATCTGCGCAAGATCAGCCTCAAGCTCAACCCCGAGAAGTGTGTGTTTGGAGTCCCCTCCGGCAAGCTTCTCGGGTTCTTCGTGTCTCAGCGGGGAATTGAAGCCAATCCCGACAAGATCAAGGCCATTGAGCAGATTGAAGCACCAAAGCGCGTCAAGGATGTACAAAGACTTGCCGGTTGCATGGCTGCTCTCAGCAGGTTTATCTCTAGGTCTGCTGAGCGCGCCCTGCCGTTTTTCAAATTATTGAAAAAGGCAGGTCCAATGAAATGGACTCCAGAAGCGGAGGCTGTGCTGCAAGACTTGAAGAGATACCTGTCCTCCGCTCCAACACTTGTCGCACCTAAGCCACAAGAGAAGTTGCTGCTGTATATAGCGGCAACCAATCAAGTGGTTAGTGCTGCGTTAGTGGCAGAGAGGGAGGCAGATGACGAGCCAGAAACCACGGCAGGCGCATCCAGCGACAAGCAGGAGGCTTCCCCGGCAAGCTCTGGTCCTGACAAAGATGGATCTGCGCAGATGCACGAGGAGATACAAAAGAAAATGGTGCAGCGCCCAGTTTACTTTGTCAGTTCCCTTCTGCAGGGGGCTAGGTCAAGGTACTCTGGCGTGCAGAAATTGCTTTTCGGCCTTCTCATGGCCTCGAGAAAGCTGCGCCATTACTTCCAAGCACATGAGATCATAGTTGTCACTCGCTTTCTGCTGAAGAGGATACTACAGAATCCAGAAGCGACAGGTTGAGTGGGCACTGGAACTGTCAAGCTTTGGCCTCAAGTTTGAGAGTACTTCAACTATCCAAAGCAGAGCATTGGCAGAATTCATAGCAGAATGGACGCCAACACCAGATGAAGAAATTCCAGAAATGAGCATCCCCGTCAACGAAGCAAGCAAAGAGTGGCTGATGTACTTTGATGGTGCTTTTTCGCTACAAGGCGCCGGCGCTGGCGTGCTGCTTATCGCACCCACCGAAGAGCACCTCAAGTACATAGTCCAGATGCACTTTCCCAAGGAGCAAGCAACAAACAATACTGCAGAGTATGAAGGCTTGCTTGCCGGTCTCAGGATCGCGGCAGACCTTGGGATCAAGAAGCTCATTGTCCGGGGTGACTCACAGCTTGTCGTCTGCCAAGTGAACAAGAGTTATCAGAGTCCGTTGATGGAAGCTTACATCGACGAAGTGAGAAAGCTAGAAGAGCACTTTGACGGCCTACAGATGGAGCATGTTCCAAGAGCTCAGAACGCCATTGCCGATGGCCTGTCAAAGTGCGCTGCACTTAAGTTGCCTGTGGAACCAGGGATCTTTGTGCTCAAGCTGACTCAACCGTCCGTAACGCCATCAACTGGACAGAGCAAGAAGAGGAAGTTGATTTCTGGTGACTATTTTCCGGCAGAGCTTCCCGAAGCCGCCGCCAAGAAGGTCCCCAAGATCAACGCCAAGAGCACTGAGGAGCAATCTGCTCCGGCAAGCCCTAGGGTTTGTTCTGTTGAAGCAGAAGCTCCCGGCAAGTTTTGCTCCGGCAAGCTTGCCGGGGAACGTCAAGCTCCGGCAGAGCCGCAGGTTCTCACCGTAGAAGCGGACGTTCCCGCAGCAGCAGATTTGCCTTTGGCAAAGAAGGTCCCCGAGATCAACGCCAAGAGCGCTGAGGAGCAATCTGCTCCGGCAAGCCCTAGGGTTTGTTCCGTTGAAGCAGAAGCTCCCGACAAGTTTTCTCCGGCAAGCTTGCCGGGGAACGTCAAGCTCCGGCAGAGCCGCAGATTCTCGCCGTAGAAGCGGATGTTCCCGCAGCCACAGATTTGCCTTTAGTCCTTGTTGTCGAGCCACAAGCTCCAGCATGGGCACAGCAGATTGTCCGTTTCCTTCAGACAGGAGACCTTCCCGAAGAGCAAGAAGAAGCGGAAAGAGTAGCCCGGCAGTCAAGTATGTACCAGTTTGTCGACAAGACACTATACAGAAGAAGACTCAACGGTGTGAAATTGAAGTGTATTCACCGGGAAGACGGACAAAAGCTGTTGGCAGAGATACATGGAGGCATATGTGGTCACCACATTGGCGCAAGAGCACTTGTCGGCAAAGCATTCCGGCAAGGTTTCTTTTGGCCGACAGCCCTCTAGGATGCAACTGCACAAGTAACAAAGTGTGAAGCGTGCCAGTTCCATTCTAAGCAGATACACCAACCAGCTCAAGTTCTCCAGATGATCCCTTTATCCTGGCCATTTTCGGTCTGGGGGCTCGACATCCTCGGCCCCTTTCCCCGAGCAGTCGAGGGCTTTGAGTACTTGTACGTCGCAATCGACAAGTTCACAAAGTGGCCGGAAGTGGAACCAGTGAGGAAGGTGACAGCACAGTCAGCAGTCAAGTTCTTCAGGTCGATTGTTTGCCGCACCGGGATCCCTAACAGGATAATCACCGACAACAGTACGCAATTCACGAGCCGCACCTTCATGCAGTACGTCCAAGATCTTGGCGCCAAGGTCTGCTTTGCTTCTGTTGCTCACCCGAGAAGCAACGGTCAAGCGGAGAGGGCAAATGCTGAAGTGCTGCGCGGGCTCAAGACCAGGACTTTCGACAGGCTGCACAAGTGCGGAAGAAACTGGATCGAGGAGCTGCCGGTGATTCTTTGGTCGATCAGAACGACGCCAAATCGAGCCACTGGCCAGACACCTTTCGCTCTAGTCTATGGAGCAGAGGCAGTTCTCCCCATGGAACTCGTATACGGGTCACCTCGAGTGCTCGCTTATGATGAGCTCGAGCAAGAGCAGCTGCGACAAGATGACGCGCTGCTCCTTGAGGAAGACCGTCTTCAGGCTGCTGTGCGAGCTGCTCGCTACCAGCAAGCTTTGCACCGCTACCATAGCCGCAAAGTTAATGCCAGAAGTTTCGAGGAAGGCGACCTTGTTCTTCGGCGTGTTCAGTCCGCCAAGAATTCCAACAAGTTGACGCTGAAGTGGGAAGGCCCTTACCGGGTGAAATGAGTCACTAGGCCTGGCGCTGTCCGCCTTGAGACCGAAGATGGCATTCCGGTGAGCAACTCCTGGAACATTGAGCATCTTCGTAAGTTTCACCCGTAAGGTGCGGTTGCCGGAACCTGTTCCGGCAACCACCTTTTGTACAAGTCTTGCTGCTGTTGCATGTAATCCTTTGTACAAAGTCGGGCGCAGACCCCGTGCATAAGTAAAGCTCATGTGCTCCGCACATTTTGTCAATTTCATGCTCTCTATTTTCTGGCATATATGATCTGACACTTTGTGCAGCACCTACTCCACAGTAAGCAATAACGAGCCGTAAGGCTCCGTATCTTTATTTTATCTTCTTTCTTTTTTCTCAAGGAAAGGAAGGTTCCCTCGCCCACAAGTTTGCCGGGGAGGAAAGGAGAAGATAATGGTATGGACCAGGCGTCGTTCAAGAAAATTTCGCCTTACCGGGAAGCAAACAATAGAAAAGCTAAGTTGCCAAAGTTTGAGCAATCAGATTTTTTAAATTTTAAGTTATCTCCCTTGAACGACCGCACTTTGTATGGAAAACCTGTGCGCAGAGGAACCAACTCGTAGCTAGTTGCGCCCTTACTTTGTTTCGAGTCCGCTCAACAACTTAAGTGAGCTGCAACTAGTTGCGACAAGGTTTCTTGTCGGTAGCGGCACCGCCAGCAAGCTGCTGACGTCCCGCAGTCAGCGCTCGCGGCTCAGGTGCCTGCACCGGCAAGTTCCCTAAAAGCGTAGGGCAAAAACATACAAAGGGAGGAATCAAGTAAAGGGAATAACATTGCAATCATTACCCAGAATAGAGTTATATTACAAAGATAGCTTGTCGCGGCTCTAACAGATTGTTTTCATAGCATGACAAACAGCGACAAGAAAAGAAGAAATGGGCGGCCTAATCTACGCGATCGCCCTCGATCCTCTTGATCCCGCTCACCTTGTCCACAATGGGTGCGACAAGGGCCTTGTGCGCCTCCAGATCGGCATCCGGCGGCAGGGTCTTGAGGACGTTGGTGAGGTTGAGGCCCGGATTGCGGAAGGCCACCTTCACCAACACGTTCTGAAGAGCTCCCGCGTAGATCTTGCGCGACTCGTCGGCCAGCTGCTTTGGGATCCTCTCCCGGAGTCGCTGGAGGGCCGTCGCCACGCCCTTGAAGAACAAGACGAGCTTGGCGCTGGGTTGGAGGTTCTCGTCGGAGGGATACCCGAGATCCTCCATCCCCAGCTGCGCCAACTCCCTGTCAATATCTGCGGCAGCGCTCACGAGGCTCTCCGTCCAGTGCTCCACATTTTCCCTGAAAGCGTTCTGGGTGGCGGCAACACTCCCCAACAGCGCCTTGTCGGCCTTGATCTCTTCCTTCAAGGTCGTCTCCTGCTCCTTGGCGCCGTCCAGCGTCTTGGTCAAAGCGGTCAGCTTCAACTCAAGATCCGCATTGGAGTCCTTGGCGGCGCTGAGCTCTTTGCCCTTCTCGGCAAGATCAGCCTCCAGCTGCACCACCTTCATCTCCAGCTCCTTCTTGGCGGCCTCGGCAACTGCGGCAGCATCCTCTGCTTGCTTAAGGGCTCCGCTGAGTTTTTCCTCGCGCGCGGCAAGCTCCTCCTCATGAGCGTCAAGATTGACCTTCCGCTGCGCCAGCTCGCCCTCCTCCGCGGATAGCTTCACAGCGGCAAGTCGCTGTTGCTCTTCGACTTCAGCCTTCTCGAGGAGGAACGCCTTCTGCGCTTCGGCGAGCTGTTCCCGCTCCTCCGCCAGGGATCGGAGGGCTTCCTGGTGGAAACCCCCGAGCTCTTCCGCGCGCTTCTCGATGTCTGATCCCGCCTTCGCGACAAGCGCCTCGCGGGATTCCAGCTTGGCTTGCCGCGCGCGGTAGAGCGACAACAACTTCCGCAGCAGCCACTCCTCCTCAGGCTCGTTGCTGCTGCTGCTCGGCGCGTCAACCAGAGTCAGCCCAGCGGAGGCAAGCACCTCCCCGTCGAAGACCTCTCCCTCGATCGGCGCCCTGGAGTTCGATGCCCAGGGAAGGTTGATGAAGACATCATCGCCGGACTTCAACTAGACGCCTGGCTGGGGCTTTTCGGAGCATGGCGCTGCGGCAGTGGCGGACGGGTCGGCGGTCGGTGTAGCGCCTGGCACTCCTGCGGCCTCAGGGCCGTCAGTGCAATCGCCAGACCCCTCGCCAGTTGCCGAGGCGGCAGCCTCTGCGCTGGCGGGATCGTCAGCACCGGCCGTTTCTTCGGCGGCAACCTCGGTCTCCATCGGCTCCGTAGCAGATGGGTCTGACAGCCGGGAAAGGGAGAAGAGTCAAGCAAAAACCCAAGAAGATCAAAAGAAGAAGAACTCAAGGAAAGTTTTGAAGCGAAAGGATTACCTGTGCCGGGTTCTGCAGTCGTGGTCTCCACCGTCGGGGGGCCGCTGGTGTTGTCCCTTGCCGGAGAACCCTCCCTTACCGGAGATTTCTCCCTTACCAGAAAGCCCTCCCTTGCCGGAGAGCTCTCCCTTGTCGGGGGATTCTCCCTTGGCTCTTGGTGGGGCCACTCTGCTCCTACACAAACCAGCAGTAAGATATCAGCAAAGACAGAGTATCCATGCGCATCTCACAGCGGAAAGCAAACCATATACTTACGCTGGGGGCTGCTCTGGAGAAAAGTTGCCGGGTCCGGCAAGGTTGTCTCGGGCGCACCCCCTGCTGTTGCAGTAGGTTCGTCCTCGATGACAATCACCGGGACTTTGGCTCTCTTTGCTGCTCTCTGGGCTAGAGTCCTAAAAAGGAACAAGTTCAGAGTCAAGCAAGTGAGATATAAGACAAACAGCAAGGATTGAAGAACTACAAGTACACCAAGGGAGTCTTACTCTTCTTCTTCTTCCTCGTCGGAGCTGAACGCAGAGAAGTCGAAGTCTGGCTCATGTCCGGCGCGAGGAGGCGGAGGAGTAGCTTCCCTTGGCCGCTTGGCGGGAGCAGTGGCGGTGGTCTGAGACGACCCCACTCCGGCTGTCGCCGCGGCGTGAGAAGCGGCAGGAGTATAAGCGGTGGTCCGCGAGGGCCCCGCTCCAGTTGCCGTCGCAGCGTGAGGCGCTCCCGCGGTAACAGTGCTTGCCGCGGTGGAGCATGTCACGCGGCGCAGTGACTATTGCCTCGCCTGCCGCTCCGCTACATCACCGACCTTGCGGAGACGCCTTCTTGGTGGGGATGGAGGCTCTGCTTGCGGCGAGCTGTCTGAAGATGAGGAGGAAGACGAGTTGATCTCCAGCGAGCCGCTCGTATCCTTGGCGGGCTCGCTCGACTCGATGTTATGCCCGGCAAGCTCTTTCTCGCCGGCAGGCTCCCCTCGCTCGGCACGGCTTGCCGCCTTTGCTACCTCTGCCTCCTCCACGGTGAATCCAAATTCGCCCGCGACTGCGGCTGCCACCGCCTCTTCTAGCCTAGTGGCGATGAGTGCCATCTCCGCATCGGTGGTGTCGCGGGTGAGGCTATCTTTCACGTCGGAGCGGATCGGCACTTCTACCAAGTCATCGAAGAATTGCTGCACGACGTCGTCTGCAGGCTCTTGCCAAGTTGGGACAATTCCATGCGAGTCGCACAACGGCATCATTGCACGGATGCGGTCGAGCGCGGAGTTGTTGCACAGCGGAACGACCCCCCCCCCCCCCCGGCAACCTGAAAACTTCGGGGTGTTGAGGGTCGTACTTGAACAGC
>NC_057809.1:543311023-543328387 GCF_018294505.1 Triticum aestivum | reverse complement strand
GTTGAGCTCCAGAACTGTGAAGTTGAAGTTGAGGCCCGCCGCAGCCTCATGATATCGGCCGCATTCTTGAACTCCCAAGTGGGTCTCCCCCGTTCCTGCAGGGGGGCGATGCGGCGACAAAGAAAATCCGCGCCAACAGCGCCTACAGTTAGCCCGGCAAGCCTGAGGGATCCGGGTGACAACAATCTTCAGCCTGGCGTCTTCCGAGGCCACGTCACTCCAATCGCTGCCGCGTGCTACTGGGGTTTGGCGTCGGGTGGTGAATGGCTGCGGGTTCTCCTCGTCAATCCAGCACCAGTCCGCTCTCCACTCCTCCCACTTGCCGCGGAATTCTCCCTCCAGATAAGTTTCCTTCTTGCCGGCCCTTGAGATCCAGGCGATTCCGCCGGATAAAGGCTCTCCTCTCTCTACTCGGGGTATAAAGAAGTGGCGAAAGAGGGCTACATTGGGATGGATTCCGACAAAGTTTTCGCAGAGATGTGCGAAAACTGCCATGGTCAGAACGGCATTTGGGGTGAAGTCAAGGAGATGGAACCCGTAGGTATTCATGATATCGCAGAAGAATTCAGAGAAAGGCGGGCAGAGCCCGCAGTAGAAGAACAAGGCGAAGAAAGGGTATCCGTTTGGGGCCTTCTTCCAAGCGGCAGCGGAAAGTACCTTCGTGCGCGGATGCGCTTGTGTCTCCGTCGACCAGAAGAGGTAGTAGTTCTCCCTCAGCTCCCTCGCGGCAAGCTTGGGGGGGAAGACTGCCCGCTCCTTTCGCAGCGCCGCAAGCCGCTGCGCCTCGGTCGACTTCATGGCCTTCCCCTTGTCGGCTTTTGGAGCCATGGCGGAAGTGGTGGAGGAGGTCGACGGCATTGGTGGTGCAGGTGGCGACGGGGGGCGGAGCGCTGCTCTCTTTCGGCTTTGGGAAGACGAGGGAGCGGCGGAGATTTTTGAGATTGGAGCAGCAACGGGCGAATGGACGAACTACCCCTGTTTCCCCTGCTTATAAAGAGGGAGGGGGCGGACGTTCCGCATTTCCGAATAAAGAAACCACCCACGATCTCTCCCATGACGCCGCATTCAACACGTGCCGTTCGGGGAGGGCGCGGTGGATACGGAGAGAGATACGGCGTAACCTAGGCCGCGCGTGCCCGTGCCCTGTTTTGGGCCTGGCCCAACAGCGCTCAGCACCGTGTATGGCCCAGGCCCGGGGGCTCCTATCGGTGTACTAGAGTAGGGGTACCCTAGTATCCCGAACTTGTGCACGGGCAGTCGCAGCATCCCGCGGCAAGGCTTGCCGGGTGACCGCCAAGGTCCTCCGTGGTTCCTTTGGAGCCATTCAAGAACAAAGTATCCAAAACAAGACACCACAAGACCCCGGCAAGAGGAGCTTGCCGGGAAGGCCAACCAAGGCAAGGCGCTTAAGGAGACAAGACCCCGGCAAGAGGAGCTTGCCGGGAAGGCCACCCAAGGCATCTCAAGGAACTTGCCACGGCGCGCCTCGCGTCCCGGCAAGGCCCGGTGAGCGACAAGCTCCCGGACGCGACAAGACAACGACCGCGGCAAGGCGCTTGCCGCGGCAAGCAACCACTCTGTGCCCGCGCTCTAGCACATCCACCAACGTGTCACTCTGGGACCCTTCTAGGCGTGCGTGGCGGGAGGCTGTGCAGCCAGCGGTGCGCAGTGGCGAGCGGCGCTGACAAGATTGCCATCGTGGCGAACGGTGGCGTCCATGACGGTCCCTTTTGCACTGTTTAGGCGACACAGACGGGCATTTAATGCCCTTGTCCCCTGCCGTCAGGGTTAGTATGATACACTGTAGCAGGTAGCTGTACCTACCACAGCACCTTTCCATTTTTACCCTTTGTCTCCGTTGCCACCTGTTGGTGTCCCCTTGAGCATATAAAAGGACGCCCATGTGCAACGTAGAGGGGGGTTCGGAAAAAAGAGAACACTCAGGCTTGGTCTCGTTAGCTGCTGGAGTGTACTGTAGCACTCCGCGCTCCCGAGCAAGAACTCAATACAAACCATAAAGCAGGAGTAGGGTTTTACGCATCCGTGCGGCCCGAACCTGGGTAAACCGCTCGTGTGCTTCGCCTCGATCCGCTCTTTGCACGACCTCCGCCCCCGCCGAACCGAAAGGGACTCGGTTCGCCGGTCCCATAGGTGTTCGTGGATTAGTCCCCCCGACAAGTAGTATCCATTAACTTGTGTATGAACTGTATAGGCAACCAAGTAGTCCTTTACTGCGGACGCGGCTATTCGAATAGTTTTATACCCTGCAGGGGTGTACTTCTTCATACACGCTTTCACCACTTACCGCCGTTTACATGACATGTACTCGGCAACCTTCAAGCGGAAGCCCAACGAGGGTGTCGGCCACGGCCTACCTAACACTTAAGTCTCTAGTCCAGGTTTATCGCCTATCCAGGTTCCATCCGCAGGGAGTCCGGCCGAGGTTTCCACATACGGCCCCGAACGATGTGAACAAGGTCCCGAGACGCCAAACGGGCGCCCGGCATACCCGGCCACAGTGTATCTACCGCAACATAGCCCACCCCTAGGGTCAGCGCTACGCACGGCCGCCAACACATAACCTACAAACACCAGAAACTATTTGCAACTCCTGGACAGAGTACTAGGGTGATTAAGAAGCCGAGAGGGTCCATTGGTTTCGGGCCCAATGTACGGTAGTAACTGCATCTTAAATCACACATACAGATCTCAGTTCTTAGGGACGGCCTCAATGAAACAACCCATCATGTACTCCTACATGGCCTCTCATCGATACCTTTACCAAAACATGTTCAACACATCCCTCACATTACCGACATAAGCATTTCACTCTAGCCCATCACCCAGATGAACCAAACCTGACACAACTCTAAGCATAGCAGGCATAGCAAGGTAGGAATCACATACATGGCTCAATCAACTCCTACACATGCTAGTGGGTTTGATCTAGTTACTGTGGCAATGACAGGTCATGCAGAGGATAAGGGTTCAACTACCGTAGCACACAGCAGATTGAAACGCGTTGTCTTAATGCAGTAAACAAGAGCAGAAGCGAGAACATGGGTTGTATCGGAATGATCAATGGTTGCTTGCCTGATGGAGTGGTAGTGGGATACTGCCCTTCAGTTGGATACTCGTGAATATCCTCGGAGGCAGAACCTACCACGAAGAACACATCGGAACACAATCAACACATGACAATATACAACAATATGATGCATGCTATGATATGGCAATATGAATGTGTCTTGGCCTAATGCAAGCTATAACAGAAAGGATTGAACTTATTTGAATCAAAGATTCAATTATTAGCTTATTAAACATGGCTTTAATGGTGCATTTCCTTATTCTGCTTAAACGGCAAGGTAAACTTGTTTTGTCATGCATGAAACCATTACAGATGGATAGATTGAATTTTTCTGATCATTTTTCATATATAAATCTTTGCATTTAGAGCTATGGTTGATTTTCTATGATTTTTAGAAGTTTTGACTATTTTCTGGAATTTCATGTATAAGAATAAATCTAGTAATTTAATTACTGCGTCAGCATTACGTCAGGGTGACGTCAGTGGTCAATGGGGACGTCCAGGTCAAACCTGACTGGTGGGTCCCGCGTGTCCGTAGTTAATTAAGCTAATTATCTTTAGTTAAAACTAATCTGATTTAATTAACAGAGGGGGCCCACTTGTCATTGACTCAGGGGAGTCAAACTGGGGTCAAACCCCTAGTCAGCGGGGCTAATCCCGCTGGCGTTGAGTCGCCGGCGAGGCCCGAGACGGTGGCGCGGCTCGGAAAACGCCCACAGGGCACGGGCGAGGCCGTTCTTGGGCTCGTTGGAGAGCTCTTGCAGTCGCGCATCTAGTGGTGGTGGAGGCCGGGCCTATGGTGGCCGGAGACAACGACGGCGAGCTCCAAGGTGGCGGCCAGAGTTCGGCCATGTGCGGGGTTTGGGCTGCGGCGTGCAAACACGGAAACTGAGGTGCTAGCGAGGCACTACGCGATGCGGCAAGCACGTTGCATATCACGGGATGACCAAATGGTCGCCGGAGCGACGCCGGTGATGAGCTCGAGCAGAGACGAGCTTCAGCCATGGTGGAACTATGGCCGAGAGGGTGCAAATGCGTGGGAAAGAAGAGGGGGAAGGCGGCGGAGCTCATAGGGAGGTCGATGAGCAGCTCAGTGGGCTCGGGGGCGACCGGAGTGAGGCGAATCGATGAACGGCGTCCGGCGGGTACCGAGGTTGAAGACGGCGCGATAGCGGTGATGCAGGGCCTCCGGCAAGGCGTGGCTCGGTGGGGAGGGCGAGGGCGTCGTGGCGGAGCGATTTGGCTTGTCGGAGGGGCGAGGGGATGGCTCTGGCGTCGTCTACGGCGAACGGCGGCGAGGAACACGCTCGGGCATCGTGGGAGAGAGTGAGGGAGACGAGGGGGAGAGTGAGCGAGGATGAGAGGGGGATGTGGGGGTCGCGTGGCATCCCTGGATGTCTCCAGGACGTCGGCAGAAGCAGGAGGTGGCCGGCGTGTGGCCGCGGGCACCGGCCACGCGCTCCGCGTCCCTCTGGCGTGAGGAGGAGGACGACTGGCAGGGCCAGTCGGTTGGGCTGAGCCAGGTGGGCTGGGCCAGCACAGGTAAGGCCCAGGTAGCTTCCCTCTCTCTCTCTCTCTTTTATTTGTTTCTGTTTTTCTATTTAACTGCAACTGTTGGGCTTTAATTAAAATACTAAAACGTTTCCAAAAATCCTAAAAATAATTGTGGGCTCTGTTTAGATTATTTCCAACAGCAAATATTTATTTCCAGAATTATTTGGGCATTTAAATTATTTTATAGCATTTAAATGCCCAAATTCAAATACTTATGATTTAATTCAATGACCTTTTGTTGACCTAGAAAAATGTGCACCAATTTTGCCAGAGGTTTTAACCCAAGACAAAGAGGGTGAACTTTTTAGAAGGGCATTTCAGGTTCATTGAAAATAATTTTAGTACACCCTAGTTGTTTCCAGGGGGGTGTTGGGGGTTTCTGCCTTCCCCATTTCAAATTTAAGAGAAATTTAAACATGATGCACACTCTAATGCTTGAACTAGCTAGGGTGTGACAACTCACCCCCACTCAAAAGAATCTCGTCCCGAGATTTAGGATCCTCCGGGAAGAAGGTGGGGTACTCGAGTCGAAGACGATCCTCCCTTTCTCAAGTGGCTTCTTTCTCGGAATGGTGTGACCATTGAACCTTGAGAAACTTGATATTATGACGTCGAGTGGTACGCTTGGCTTGATCAAGGATACGAATCGGGATATTCCCGATATGAGAGGTTATCTTGTAGATCAAGCGTTTCGTGGTCCACTCCACGGATGGGATCCGCGAAGCAACGCCTGAGTTGAGAAACGTGGAAGACATCGTGAACTCTGGAAAGATGCGGAGGTAGTTGCCTACCAAATTTAAGGGAGGATCGTGAACTCCAATTGGTAGGCAACTTCTCCTCGTTTGGCAAGAATGCGAAAGGGTCCAATGTAACGAGGAGCCAATTTACCTTTGATACCGAAACGATGGGTTCCCTTTAACGGGGTAACCCGAAGGTAAGCCTTCTCGTCGACTTCATAAGTCATAGGCTTATGTTTACGATCATATTGACTCTTTTGACGGGATTGGGCTATTTTCAATTTCTCACGAATAACGCGAACCTGCTCTTCTGCTTCCTGAATCATATCCGGGCCAAAGAGTTGTCTTTCCCCGGTTTCTGACCAGTTAAGAGGCGTTCGACATTTTCGTCCATAGAGAACTTCAAAAGGAGCCTTGCCTAAGCTGGCTTGATAACTATTGTTATAAGCAAACTCCGCGAATGGAAGGCATTTCTCCCAACTCATTCCGAATGAGATGACAGAAGCTCGAAGCATATCTTCCAGAATTTGATTGACTCGTTCTACTTGACCACTTGATTGAGGATGGAAGGCGGTGCTAAAGGAGAGACGAGTTCCCATAGCATTTTGGAAACTTTCCCAAAATCGAGAGGTGAAGAGACTTCCACGGTCTGAGTTAATTTCCAATGGAACACCATGAAGAGACACTATTCGGGAGATGTATAAATCAGCTAGCTGGCTAGCTGTGATACTCTCACGAACAGGTAGGAAATGGGCTACTTTCGAAAGACGGTCGATCATGATGAAGATGGCATTATTCCCTCTCTTGGTCCTGGGAAACCCAGTGATGAAATCCATACTGATTTTATCCCATTTCCACTCGGGAATAGCCAAAGGTTGAAGGGTGCCAGCAGGCCGTTGATGCTCTGCTTTAACACGACGACAAATGTCGCAATTAGCAATGTATTGAGCGATTTCTCTCTTCATCCTAGTCCACCAAAACCTCTGGCGTAGGTCTTGATACATTTTAGTACTACCGGGATGAATGGTGAGAGGGGATACATGAGCTTCCTTAAGGATCAGCCGCCTCAGGTTTCGTGCCTTTGGAACCACTAGGCGATTCCCAAAGTATACGACACCTTGATCATCAATGGAGAAACAATTTGCGACTCCTTTCTTAATGTTTCTCTTAATACGGGAGATTCCCGGATCTACCTTCTGGCCTTGATGATCTGATCCGTAAGGGTAGGTTTCGCCACCAGGGTGGATAGGAATCCTCGAGGAACAATGTGAAGATTTAGCTTACGAAATTCCTCATGGATAAATGGTTGACTTTGTTGTAACATCAGGTTGTTACAATAGGACTTACGGCTTAGCGCATCAGCCATGACATTGGCTTTGCCCGGGGTGTAAGTTATTCCTAAGTCATAATCCGAGATCAACTCAACCCAACATCTTTGCCTGAGATTCAAATCTGGTTGGGTGAAGATATATTTCAAACTTTGGTGATCGGTGAAGATCTCGCAAGGATTACCGAGAAGGTAATGTCGCCAAGTTTTAAGTGCATGGACTACAGCTGCAAGCTCTAGATCATGTGTGGGATAATTTTCCTCATGTGGGTGTAATTGCCGTGAAGCATAGGCAATTACCTGACGATCTTGCATGAGTATGCAACCTAGTCCTTGTCGCGAGGCGTCGCAATAGATAATAAAGTCCTTGGAGAAATCTGGTGGTACCAATACGGGAGCAGATGTCAGGCGTCTTTTCAGTTCCTGAAAACTGAACTCGCACTGTGGAGTCCACTCGAACTTTTTATCTTTCTTGAGGAGTTCAGTTAGAGGTTTAGCAACCTTGGAGAAATTCTCGACGAAGCGGCGGCAATAGCTCGCTAAGCCAAGGAAGCTCCGAACTTGCTTAACCGTCTCAGGTGGAGTCCAATCAAGGACGGCTTGAACTCGCTCGGGATTGACAGCAATACCCTTACAGAGAATACATGGCCTAGATAGGTCACTTCTGGCAACCAAAATTCACACTTGGAGAATTTGGCGTAAAGGCAATGCTCTCGAAGTTTCATCAATACCAGCCTTAGATGTTCGGCATGTTCCTCTTCATTCTTGGAGTAGATGAGTATGTCATCGAGGTATACTACGACAAATTTGTCCAAGTACTCCATGAAAACCGAGTTCATTAACCGGGAGAAGGTGGCTGGGGCATTGGTTAAACCGAAGGACATCACAGTGTACTCGTATTGACCATAACGAGTAACAAAGGCCGTTTTGGGAATGTCCCATTTCTGATTTTGATTTGATGGTAGCCCAACCTCAGATCCATCTTGGAAAAGACTGAGGATCCAGCGAGCTGATCATACAGATCGTTGATCCTGGGAAGCGGATATTTGTTCTTGATGGTGACCAAATTGACAGGTCGGTAATCCACAACCATTCGATCCGTTCCATCCTTCTTCTTAACGAAGAGGACGGGGCAAGCCCAAGGAGAGGAACTAGGACGGATGAAACCATTTTTCAAGGACTCATCGAGTTGGTTCTTAAGCTCGGCTAGTTCTAAGGGTGCCATCTTGTAGGGTCTTCTAGAAATTGGAACGGTTCCTGGAACAAGGTCTATCACAAACTCAACATCCCTGTCAGGTGGAACACCTGGCAGTTCTTCTGGAAAGACATCCGGAAAGTCTCGGACTACCGGAACATCCTCAAGGTCTGGAAGGGGGTTGGCATTTAAGGAGTAAAACTGGCGCTTGGCCACTCGAGTTAAGACATTGACTGTCTTGCCCGATGGGTGAGTAAGTTGAACGGTTCTAGTGGCACAGTCGATCTTAGCATAATGAGCTGACATCCAGTCCATACCCAAGATGATGTTTATGTCCGAGGACTTGAGAGCTATTAAGGATGCAAGGAAGACAAGTCTATCGACAAGAATTTCGTTCCCATGGCTTACTCTAGAAGTTTGCCATCTAGCGCCAGGAGTTTGAATTTCCATGGTAGAGGGCATGTCATAGAATGTCGTGTTGTGCAATCGAGCATAGTTCTCGGATATGAATGAATGAGATGCTCCAGTATCGAAAAGAACAGATGCCGGATGGCAGTTAACAAGGAGCGTACCAAGGACGACGTTGGGATCCTCATCAGCCTCCTCGGCTGAAACATAGTTAACATGGCCACGGGCAGTGGTGACCGGCTTGACGTAGAATGTCTTTCCCGCGGGCTTACCACGGCCAACGGACTTTCCAGTCTGAATGGGGTTGTTGTTCTGGGGACACTCTCGACTATAGTGACCCGGCTCTCCACACTTAAAGCATGTCACCACATTGGGGCGTGGAGCAGCATTAGCAGCGGGGCCACCATAGGGCTTGGGCAGTGCAAATTGCTGGTTGGGACGAGGAGCCTCAAAGGATGGCCTCGGGATGAACCTGGGTGGCAGTGTCGTGCTTGGAATCCACACCCGGCGCTTCTGTGTTCCAGAGCCGGATGAAGAGCCAAAATCACGGGAGTGCTTACGTGAAGCGTCATAATCAGTCTGGCCCATCTCAGCACTGATGGCTTTATTGACCAACTTCTAAAAGGAGGTGCACTCGTGCAGACGAAGATCGCGGCGAAGCTCAGGGCTAAGTCCCTTGCGGAACCTTGCCTGCTTCTTAGCGTCAGTAGATACCTCTTCAGGCGCATAGCGTGCCAGATTCCCAAATTCACGACTATATGCATCCACAGTCAGTCTTCCTTGGGTGAAGTTGCAGAACTCCTCCCTCTTGCGATCCATGAGACCTTCCGGAATGTGATGCTCACGGAAAGCCTCACTGAATTCAGCCCAAGTAGTGATTTGGCCGACCGGGCGCATAGCTTCGAAGTTTTCCCACCAAAGGCTAGCAGGGCCTTCAAGGTGATAGGCAGCATAGGTAACCTTGTCGGCTTCGGCTACGTTGGCAGAACATAGCTTGTGGGTAATGCTGCGAAGCCAGTCATCCGCGTCGAGGGGTTCGACGGAATGGTTAAACTTTGGTGGGTACAGCTTGATAAAGTCATTGATCGACACCAAGTCATTTCGCGGGTGGCGTGCAGTGTTCTGCTCAATCCGCTCTAGCAGGCGGTTAGTCTCACGCTTGTTTCTTTCTGCCTCCAGCATTACTTCGGCCAGAGAAGGCGGGTGAGGCAGATTTTCACCCCTAGCTGCACTGGCTTCCCCCTGCTCCGAGGCAGCAGGGTTGCTGCGGGTGTTGACCATCCTAGGAGAAAACAAGACAATGGTTTAGATAAGGATGGCTCAAACTTAGCAAGGAAGTGCAGAATGTAATGGATAACACGGAATGCAGAGATGTTCATCCGTATGTCATGGTAATATAAAACTGCCATATATATACCAACGGTCATACACATCATACATAGTTTAGTACAAGCCCAGACTACAGTACAACTATGATGAAAGACATTACATCTCATCGGAGGCATTCCAAGCTCCTATACATTATTTGTCTACACCTCCGGAATTGACTACACACTAAGTCGTATTCCACAAGTCACGCAGGACAGTGGAGATACAACTACTACAATACTAGTGGTACTACTACTAACTCAGACAGCTCCGTAGTAGTCCTCATAGAAGTCACCTCCGTAGCCTAGAAGTTCAACGTGACCATCCGGGAACAGACGGTCCTGAGGAGCCTGTGGACCAAAGGGGCTAGGATGAGGTCTTGGACCAACAAACGGTGGCCTGCGGGGACCACGGGGTGGGGTGATGCCTCCCACATCACGCCAATCCACCATGTCTGGCAGAGCTGATCTCACAGGATACAGATCCCTTGTATCCATACATCCAGCTTGCACCGCAGGTGCAAACCGAGTCAATGTGGCCCAATGATCAGCACGGGTATTGAAAAGCTCCAGCCTCAAGGCCTGATTCTCTCGGTCCTTATCTTCGAGCATCTCAGCAGTGGTACGAGTTAATGAGTCCTCCTGAGTGGAGTCAGCATAGATAGCCTGAAGATACCCCTGCGCTCCCGGAAGTGAAGCTGGCATGTAACGGAAGTCGGTGTTCCGAAGCAGGCCAGTCCGGACTCGCATAATGGTCATCATGGAATAGGCAGCATCCTGCACAGCCATCTCAACAGTAACCCCGAGTCCATAGGAACAGTGAAGGAGCTCGATAGATCCAGGATAAGAAGGAAATATCCTAACGGTGCAGAAATATTAGCTTTGATTAAAGTCGCGGAATTGCTCTTCAACGGTGTATTCGGGATACCAACGGTAACCCGTCTCGATCATTACCCGGACTAACATAGCAGTATGACCGGGCACGTCGAGGCACCTGGTCAGGCGAACCACTTGGTTTTGAACACGGTTGGCCATCTGAAAGCACAACCACAATGCAAAGACATCGGAATTTCTAGGGAAAATTGGACAACATAACAGCTGTAAATGCTCAGAAAAAGATTTGAGACATCCACAATAGTTCGCAATACCACTCAACAACATCATATCAAGGTTCTGATCCAATTAGCAACATACTAAGAATAGTAGAAACTGAACTGGGACTTGTAACAACAATCCTATAAGCTACTACGGATTAGTAACACGTGAACCTGATAGAAGAAGAGAGCCTAGTCCTTAACCCACATTGAATGAGAAGAGAATGACTCAGATCAGAGGCATAGGGTAAAGGAGTAAAAGAGCCTTACGTTCCCTCCCACAATCAATTCCCCTACATATAACTAAAGCATTTCTAGACTCGACATCGACCAGCTTGGCTCAACGAACCTACAGGCAGTCCGGCTTTGATACCAACACTGTCAGGACCCCGATTCCAAGTCACATCGATCTAGCCGGTAACACCTCATATCACTTTGCGGCCTCACGCACGGTATCCCACGGGTGTCGCCTTACCATGGCCCGGGATCGTTTGCGCCTTTTGGCTCACGTATATGATAGTGTTGCTAGCATCCATATGACAGAGAACCCGGGCCGACATGGCTAGTCGTGAACCCAAAGCGTCACAGACCTATGGAGACAGGCATACATGAATCACATCGAACATGTCGGTCATCAGCGAGTGATTCCGAGCTGTAGCACTGGGCTAACAGGACTCCGGTGAACTGGGCTGTAGCAGGCTAGGCAGGACTCCAGATATCACCGCGTGACATTTCCCCGAAGGGACAGACATAAGAACAAAGTGAAACACATGCCGGCCAGTCAAGTGTCCTGAACAGTAGTGCTGGGCCAGCAGGACTCCGGTGAACCGGCCTGTAGCGGACTACTATGGCTCGAGGAACACTAGACTACATTTCCCCATAAGAAAGGCTGCCAAGGATAAACAACTAGATTGTCGGATCCCACTCATACCAAGCATTTCAATCATACACACAATATGCCCGATATGAGTACATACAACATGGCATCACAACAAAACTCTACAACTCAAGTACTTTATTTAAAGGCTCCAGGGAGCCATACATAACATGTTCATACATATAGGGGTCACATGACCCGACACTCAAGTCATACAAACATACAAGCACATGCGGAAGCAACTAGTCTGAGTACAGACTCTAGAAAGAAAGAAGGCTTCTCGAAGCCTGTCTATCTACATAGGGCCCTCCATGGGCAGGATCACCACCTGGGTGGCTAGTCACTCATCGACGTCAAGGTCTACGTAGAACCCATCGGAGGGGGCGGTGTTGCCGTCTGAAAATAGTAATTAAGCAAACATGAGTACAAAGGTACTCAGCAAGTCTTACATCAGAACCTACTAAACATGCTTATTCTCAAGAAGGTGGTGGGGTTAATGCAGCAAGCCAGCTTTGACTCTTGGCTAAGCTATCCTACGGAACTCCAGCAGTAAAATAGTTTTCGCACACGAGTCCACTACTCACCAACACAATACTCCACCGGGGATCCTCCCTCGTCATCCTACGAGAGGGCCATCTTTGGTACTCACACTTATCCTGAGTCTTTTAGTAGTATCCATTAACTTGTCTATGAACTATATAGGCAACCAAGTAGTCCTTTACCACAGACGCGGCTATTCGAATAGTTATATACCCTGCAGGGGTGTACTTCTTCATACACGCTTTCACCACTTACCGCCGTTTACACGACATGTACTCGGCAACCTTCAAGCGGAAGCCCAACGAGGGTGTCGGCCACGGCCTACCTAACACTTAAGTCTCTAGTCTAGGTTTATCGCCTATCTAGGTTCCATCCACAGGGAGTCCGGCCGAGGTTTCCACATACGGCCCTGAACGATGTGAACAGGGTCCCGAGACGCCAAACGGGCGCCCGGCATACCCGGCCACGGTGTATCTACCGCAACATAGCCCACCCCTAGGGTCAGCGCTACGCACGGCCACCAACACATAACCTACAAACACCAGAAACTATTTGCAACTCCTGGACAGAGTACTAGGGTGATTAAGAAGCCGAGAGGGTCCATTGGTTTCGGGCCCAATGTACGGTAGTAACTGCATCTTAAATCACACATACAGATCTTAGTTCTTAGGGACGGCCTCAATGAAACAACCCACCATGTACTCCCACATGGCCTCTCATCGATACCTTTACCAAAACATGTTCAACACATCCCTCACATTACCGACATAAGCATTTCACTCTAGCCCATCACCCAGATGAACCAGACCTGACACAACTCTAAGCATAGCAGGCATAGCAAGGTAGGAATCACATACATGGCTCAATTAACTCCTACACATGCTAGTGGGTTTCATCTAGTTACTATGGCAATGACAGGTCATGCAGAGGATAAGGGTTCAACTACCGTAGCACACAGCAGATTGAAACGCGTTGTCTTAATGCAGTAAACAAGAGCAGAAGCGAGACATGGGTTGTATCGGAATGATCAATGGTTGCTTGCCTGATGGAGTGGTAGTGGGATACTTCCCTTCAGTTGGATACTCGTGAATATCCTCGGAGGCAGAACCTACCACGAAGAACACATCGGAACACAATCAACACATGACGATATGCAACAATATGATGCATTCTATGATATGGCAATATGAATGTGTCTTGGCCTAATGCAAGCTATAACAGAAAGGATTGAACTTATTTGAATCAAAGATTCAATTATTAGCTTATTAAACATGGCTTTAATGGTGCATTTCCTTATTCTGCTTAAACAGCAAGGTAAACTTGTTTTGTCATGCAGGAAACCATTACATATGGATAGATTGAATTTTTCTGATCATTTTTCATATATAAATCTTTGCATTTGCAGCTATGGTTGATTTTCTATGATTTTTAGAAGTTTTGACTATTTTCTGGAATTTCCTGTATAAGAATAAATCTAGTAATTTAATTACTGCATCAGCATTACGTCAGGGTGACGTCAGTGGTCAACGGGGACGTCCAGGTCAAACCTGACTGGTGGGTCCCGCGTGTCCGTAGTTAATTAAGCTAATTATCTTTAGTTAAAACTAATCTGATTTAATTAACAGAGGGGGCCCACTTGTCATTGACTCAGGGGAGTCAAATTGGGGTCAAACCCCTGGTCAGCGGGGCTAATCCCGCCGGTGTTGAGTCGCCGGCGAGGCCCGAGACGGTGGCGCGGCTCGGAAAACGCCCACAGGGCACGGGCGAGGCCGTTCTTGGGCTCGTTGGAGAGCTCTTGCAGTCGCGCATCTAGTGGTGGTGGAGGCCGGGCCTATGGTGGCCGGAGACAACGACGGCGAGCTCCAAGGCGGCGGCCGGAGTTCGGCCATGTGTGGGGTTTGGGCTGCGGCGTGCAAACACGGAAACTGAGGCTCTAGCGAGGCACTACGCGATGCGGCAAGCACGTTGCATAGCACGGGATGACCAAATGGTCGCCGGAGCGACGCCGGCGACGAGCTCGAGCGGAGACGAGCTTCGGCCATGGTGGAGCTATGACCTAGAGGGTGCAAATGCGTGGGAAAGAAGAGGGGGAAGGCAGCGGAGCTCACAGGAAGGTCGATGAGCAGCTCAGTGGGCTCGGGGGCGACCGGAGCGAGGCGAATCGATGAACGGCGTCCGGCGGGTACCGAGGTTGAAGACGGCGCGATAGCGGCAATGCAGGGCCTCCAACAAGGCGTGGCTCGGTGGGGAGGGCGAGGGCGTCATGGCGGAGCGATTTGGCTTGTCGGAGGGGCGAGGGGGTGGCTCTGGCGTCGTCTACGCGAACGGCGGCGAGGAACACGCTCGGGCATCACGGGAGAGAGTGAGGGAGACGAGGGGGAGAGTGAGCGAGGATGAGAGGGGGACGTGGGGGTCGCGTGGCATCCCTGGACGTCTCCAGGATGTTGGCAGAAGCAGGAGGTGGCCGGCGTGTGGCTGCGGGCGCCGGCCACGCGCTCCGCGTCCCTCTGGCGCGAGGAGGAGGACGACTGGCAGGGCCAGTCGGCTGGGCCGAGCCAGGTGGGCTGGGCCAGCACAGGTAAGGCCCGGGTAGCTTCCCTCTCTCTCTCTTTTTATTTGTTTCTGTTTTTCTATTTAACTGCAACTGTTGGGCTTTAATTAAAATACTAAAACGTTTCCAAAAATCCTGAAAATAATTGTGGGCTCTCTTTAGATTATTTCCAACAGCAAACATTTATTTCCAGAATTATTTGGGCATTTATATTATTTTATAGCATTTAAATGCCCAAATTCAAATACTTATGATTTAATTCAATGACCTTCTGTTGACCTAGAAAAATGTGCACCAATTTTGCCAGAGGTTTTAACCCAAGACAAAGAGGGTGAACTTTTTAGAAGGGCATTTCAGGTTCATTGAAAATAATTTTAGTAAACCCTAGTTGTTTCCAGGGGGGGTGTTGGGGGTTTCTGCCTTCCCCATTTCAAATTTAAGAGAAATTTAAACATGATGCACACTCTAATGCTTGAACTAGCTAGGGTGTGACATTGGAATAAATGCTTTGATAGTGTGATCAAAGCATTTGGTTTTGTACAAACTTCTGGAGAAGCCTGTGTTTACAAGAAAGTGAGTGGGAGCTCTGTAGCATTTCTGATATTATATGTGGATGACATATTACTGATTGGAAATGATATAGAATTTCTGGATAGCATAAAGGTATACTTGAATAAGAGTTTTTCAATGAAAGACCTCGGTGAAGCTGCTTACATATTGGGCATTAAGATCTATAGAGATAGATCAAGACGCTTAATTGGACTTTCACAAAGCACATACCTTGACAAAGTTTTGAAGAAGTTCAAAATGGATCAAGCAAAGAAAGGGTTCTTGCCTGTGTTACAAGGTGTGAAGTTGAGTAAGACTCAATGTCCGACCATCGCAGAAGATAGAGAGAAAATGAAAGATGTTCCCTATGCTTCAGTCATAGGCTCTATCATGTATGCAATGTTGTGTACCAGACCTGATGTGTGCCTTGCTATAAGTCTAGCAGGGAGGTACCAAAGTAATCCAGGAGTGGATCACTGGACAGCGGTCAAGAACATCCTGAAGTACCTGAAAAGGACTAAGGATATGTTTCTCGTATATGGAGAGCTCATCGTAAATGGTTACGTTGATGCAAGCTTTGAGACTGATCCGGACGATTCTAAATCGCAAACCGGATACGTGTTTATACTGAACGGTGGAGCTGTCAGTTGGTGTAGTTCTAAACAAAGTGTCGTGGCGGGATCTACATGTGAAGCGGAGTACATAGCTGCTTCGGAAGCAGCAAATGAAGGAGTCTGGATGAAGGAGTTTATATCCGATCTAGGTGTCATACCTAGTGCATCGGATCCAATGAAAATCTTTTGTGACAATACTGGTGCAATTGCCTTGGCAAAGGAATCCAGATTTCACAAGAGAACCAAGCACATCAAGAGACGCTTCAATTCCATTCGGGATTTAGTCCAAGTGGGAGACATAGAAATTTGCAAGATACATATGGATCTGAATGTTGCAGACCCGCTGACTAAGCCTCTTCCACGAGCAAAACATGATCAGCACCAAGGCTCCATGGGTGTTAGAATCATTACTGTGTAATCTAGATTATTGACTCTAGTGCAAGTGGGAGACTGAAGGAAATATGCCCTAGAGGCAATAATAAAGTTATTATTTATTTCCTTATATCATGATAAATGTTTATTATTCATGCTAGAATTGTATTAACCGAAAACATAATACATGTGTGAATACATAGACAAACAGAGTGTCACTAGTATGCCTCTACTTGACTAGCTCGTTGATCAAAGATGGTTATGTTTCCTAACCATAGACATGAGTTGTCATTTGATTAACGGGATCGCATCATTAGGAGAATGATGTGATTGACTTGACCCATCCGTTAGCTTAGCACTTGATCGTTTAGTTTGTTGCTATTGCTTTCTTCATAACTTATACATGTTCCTATGACTATGAGATTATGCAACTCCCGTTTACCGGAGGAACACTTTGTGTGCTACCAAACATCACAACGTAACTGGGTGATTATAAAGGTGCTCTACAGGTGTCTCCAAAGGTACTTGTTGGGTTGGCGTATTTCGAGATTAGGATTTGTCACTCTGATTATGGAAGAGGTATCTCTGGGCCCACTCGGTAATGCACATCACTTAAGCCTTGCAAGCATTGCAACTAATGAGTTAGTTGCGTAATGATGTATTACGGAACGAGTAAAGAGACTTGCCGGTAACGAGATTGAACTAGGTATTGGAATACCGACAATCGAATCTCGGGCAAGTAACATACCGATGACAAAGGGAACAACATATGTTGTTATGCGGTTTGACCGATAAAGATCTTCGTAGAATATGTAGGAACCAATATGAGCATCCAGGTTCCGCTATTGGTTATTGAACGGAGACGTGTCTCGGTCATGTCTACATAGTTCTCGAACCCGTAGGGTCTGCACGCTTAAAGTTCGGTGATGATCGTAATTAGGGTTTTTGTGTTTTGATGTACCGAAGGTTGTTCGGAGTCCCGAATGTGATCACGGACATGACGAGGAGTCTCGAAATGGTCGAGACATAAAGATTGATATATTGGAAGCCTATATTTGGATATCGGAATCGTTCCGGGTGAAATCGGGATT
>NC_057809.1:543292188-543310646 GCF_018294505.1 Triticum aestivum | reverse complement strand
GGGGGGGGCTGCGCCCCCCTTTCCTCTTTCCCCCTTCCCCTTTCCTTCTCCAACAAGGCAAGAGGGGAGAGTCCTACTCCCGGTGGGAGTAGGACTCCTCCAGGCGCACCCCTAGGGGCCGGCCGCACCTCCCCCCTCCCTCCTTTATATACGGGGGCAGGGGCACCCCATGACACACAAGTTGATCTTCGTGATCGTTCCTTAGCCGTGTGTGATGCCCCCTTCCACCATATTCCACCTCGGTCATATCGTAGCGGTGCTTAGGCAAAGCCTTGCATCGGTAGAACATCATCACCGTCATCACGCTGTCATGCTGACGAAACTCTCCCTCAACACTCGGCTGGATCGGAGCTCAAGGGACGTCACTGAGTTGAACGTGTGCAGAATTCGGACGTGCCATACGTTCGGTACTTGGATCGGTCAGATCGGGAAGACGTACGACTACTTCCTCTATGTTGTGTCAACGCTTCCGTTGCTGGTCTATGATGGTACGTAGACAACACTCTCCCCTCTCGTTGCTATGCATCACCATGATCTTCCGTGTGCGTAGGAATTTTTTTGAAATTACTACGTTCCCCAACAAACATAAGCGATCTTTCCCACATCAGGCAAGAGCCCCAAGAAACGGTACATCACTATTGGGCCAGATTCCTCCTTGCGATGAACAAGGTTAAGGACTGTCGCGAGGAAGACGCAATCCTATATTTTTGCAATAATTGCACGGACAAGGGAATCCTTAACGCCATAAATCACCGTGAGATAACATGCTTCGCTGACTTGGCGTCCATAGTACGAAAGTACTGTGCGATGGAAAGTGCCTGGAAACCGAAACAAACTTTTGGGATAATCCGGCCCTGAATACAAACCCAGTCCGAAATAAAAGGGTGCATCATCACAATACACTCGGGTCAACTACCAAAAAGCAAAAACCCTCTGCAGGGCATGGAACCGTACTGGCGGGATGGCTCAACGGACCCTGCAAAATTCATAGTACAGCGGATACAATACCAATGCACAGCCTTAGAGCATGTTGGATACTCCGGCAGGTGGCTAAAAGTGGTGAGGATCTTCTTATCCCAAATACCACAAAGCACCATCCCATGGATAACAATACGGTGTTAACAGTCTTTGAGACCTTCGCGTCAAATCATAGGCACAAGCGAACACTCCGCAGCATGGCCGAAATCTGCCACGTAGCAGCAATAAATCTATGGAGTGACACGGCTATTACCTTCAATGCCAGTGATGAACCTAAATTCCGAACAGCCCGAGCACCAGCCGCACTGGTCCTCAATCCAATCGTGGACGGCTTTCGACTCAGCAAAGTACTCATGGACGGCGGCAGCGGATTAAACCTCATCTATGAGGAAACTCTTCAAAAGATGGAAATAGACTGGAACCGCATTGAGCAAAGTAGCACAACCTTTAGAGGAATCATCCCCAGTCGGGAAGCACGCTGTGCTGGGAAAATCACACTAGATGTGGTATTCGGCACGCCGAATAATTACAGGTCCGAAGAAATTACATTCCAAGTGGCCCCGTTCAGCAGTGGTTATCACGCCCTTTTAGGACGGGAGGCGTTCACAATCTTCCAAGCCGTACCCCATTACGGGTACATGAAGCTCAAAATGCCCGGGCCCAACGGAATCATCACTCTCGCCAGCGATCTAGACATGGCACTCCACGCTGAAAACAAAACAGCCGCACTGGCCCTCGAGGCATTATCCAAAGCCCTCTCGGTCGAGGAATTAACCACGCTACGCTTCACAGTGGACAGGGATGACGTGATACTCGAGAAGAGATCCAAGTCCACCTCTTTTAAACCAGCGGATGAAATAGTCAAATTCCAGGTCCACCCAATGGACCCTACAAAAACAGCCTCCATCGGGGCACACTTAAACCCTGTTGTGGACGCCGCACTACGAGAGTTCCTGCGCGAGAACTAGGACATATTCGCCTGGCATCCCTCAGACATGCCAGGAATCCCACGCAGGCTGGACGAGCATAGCCTCAATATCCTAAAGGGATCCAAGCCGGTCAAGCAAGCTCTTCAGCGTTTCTCCGAACCTAAGAGACAGGCCATGGGAGAGGAACTAGCCAAGTTATTGGAGGCCGGATTCATCAGAGAAATAAAACACCCGGACTGGCTAGCAAACCTGGTGATGGTACCAAAGAAGGACAAATCCTGGTGCCTTTGTGTCGATTTCAAAGACCTCAATAAAGCTTGCCCAAAGGATCTGAGGGAGTCCTGGATTAGGGTGTGTTCGGGTAGCCGGACTATACCTTCAGCCGGACTCCTGGACTATGAAGATACAAGGTTGAAGACTTCGTCCCGTGTCCGGATGGGACTTTCCTTGGCGTGGAAGGCAAGCTTGGCGATGCGGATATTCAAGATCTCCTACCATTGTAACCGACTCTGTGTAACCCTAACCCTATCCGGTGTCTATATAAACCGGAGGGTTGTAGTCCGTAGGCAATCAACTCCATACACAACAATCATACCATAGGCTAGCTTCTAGGGTTTAGCCTCCTTGATCTCGTGGTAGATCTACTCTTGTACTACCCATATCATCAATATTAATCAAGCAGGAGTAGGGTATTACCTCCATCGAGAGGGCCCGAACCTGGGTAAAAACATCGTGTCCCTTGTCTCCTGTTACCATCCGGCCTTGACACACAGTTCGGGACCCCCTACCCGAGATCCGCCGGTTTTGACACCGACATTGATGCTTTCATTGAGAGTTCCTCTGTGTCGTCGCCTTTTGGCCCGATGGCTCCTTTGATCATAAACAACTATACGGTCCAGGGTGAGACTTTTCTCCCCGGACAAATCTTCGTCTTCGGCGGCTTCGCTCGGCGGGCCAATTCGCTCGGCCACCTGGAGCAGATCGAAAGCTACGCCCCTGGCCATCAAGTCAGGTTTGGAAGCTTAAACTGCACGGCTGACATCCGCGGAGACTTGATCTTCGACGGGTTCGAGCCACGGCCAAGCACGCCGCACTATCTCGAGGGGCATGATCTAGCTCTGCCTCCGGACAGTGTCCTGGAGGCCACACACGCATCGGTTCCGACCTCTAACTCAGAGCCTATTGCGCCAATCGAGGATGAGCGGTTGGACGTCACCTCGGGGGCTGCGATCCCAAAAGCGATCGAGCCAGACGCTAGCCCCACACTCTGCACGACCCATGACTCCGAGGATCCGGACTCCTCCCCGGACTCCGAACCCCCCGTGCCCCTGCCAATCGAATCCGATTGGGCGCCGATAATGGAGTTCACCGCCGCAGACATCTTTCAGCATTCGCCTTTTGGCGACATCCTGAATTCTCTTAAGTCTCTCTCTTTATCAGGAGAGCCCTGGCCGGACTACGGTCAGCGAGGTTGGGACGCGGACGATGTGGAAATTCAAAGACCACCCACCACCCACTTTGTAGCCACTGTCAACGATCTAACCGACATGCTTGACTTCAGCTCCGAAGACATCGACGGCATGGACGACGATGTAGGAGATGAACTAGAACCAGCACCTGTAGGGCGCTGGAAGGCCACCTCGTCATATGACATATATATGGTGGATACTCCAAAAGATGGAGATCGCGATGGAACAGTGGGGGATGACGCCCCCAAGAAACAGCCAAAGCGCCGGCGTCAGCGGCGCCGCTCTAAATCCCGCCAAAGCAAAAACGGTGATTCCGGCACGGGAGATAATACTACCCCGGATAGCGCCGAAGAACACCCACCTCAGCAAGATTCGGCACAGGAAGATGGAGAAGCCAGCCCTCATGAGAGAGCGGCAGACCGAGAGGTCAAGGATGATAACTATACGCCTCCCTCCGAAGACGAGGCAAGCCTCGATGACGACGAATTCGTCATACCATCAGAACCCGCCGAACAAGAGCATTTTAAACGCAGGCTTTTAGCCACGGCAAGCGGCCTCAAGAAAAAGCAGCAACAGCTTAGAGCTGCCCAAGATTTGCTAGCTGACAGATGGACTGAAGTCCTTACAGCCGAAGAGTATGAACTCGAATGCCCCTCCAAGAGTTACCCGAAGCGCATGCCGCTACCCTGATCAGAGGAGGAAGCACCTACATCACCAGCGCATGACATGGCAGACCGGCCACCTCGTGGCCGCGACAGAGAGGCCTCTCGGCCCTCCACCCAAGCCATGCCCCGACGCCGCTCAACTAAGGCACGGGAAAATGCGCCCGACCTGCGAGACATATTGGAGGATAAGGCAAGACAAACAAGATCGATCTACGGATCGCGCAGGCGCCCTACGGCAGGTGACAATGATCCTCACTCCGGATACAACAAATCCGGCCGGGCCGAACACAACAGACATAGCTCTTCCGAGATCGCGTATACGTCCCGTAGCGCACGCTTCCGCTCTCGCTTGGGAATGTGGGTTGCGTATATCATGTTCACCGTCCGCACTTGTGGGGGAAAACCCTTCTGTCCATTGTTGTTCGGCGGCTTGGGCTCCTCGTCGTCACTGTGCAGTCCCTTGTCTCTTTTTCGGCCCTTAACTTGCCTGCCTGCTTGAACACCCAACAATCCCTGTTAGTGTGATTGGCTGGCCTTTCGGGGGTGCCATGTATCTGGCACAAGCGATCGAGTATTCGGTCCAAACTGGACGGGCCCTGAGTATTCTTTTTGAATGGCTTTTTCCGCTGACCGGATTTATAGCCTTTGAATCCGGCATTGACTGCCGTGTCTTCATTGCTGTCGCTGTTAACGCGGCGTTTTTGCTTATTCCGACGTGTCCTGCCACTTTTGTCCTTGGTGTCCGAATTACCAGGGTTCTTTGATAAGTTGTTACTGCGAGCTAGCCAGCTGTCTTCTCCCGCGCAAAAGTGGGTCATGAGTGTCGTGAGGGCTGCCATGGATTTCGGCTTTTCCTGTCCCAGGTGCCGGGCAAGCCCCTCATCGCGGATGTTATTCTTGAAGGCTGCTAGGGCCTCTGCATCCGGACGGTCGACTATCTGATTTTTCTTTGTTAGGAACCGTGTCCAGAATTGCCTGGCCGATTCTTCTGGCTGCTAAATTATGTGGCTTAAGTCGTCGGCATCCGGCGGTCGCACGTAAGTTCCCTGGAAGTTGTCGAGGAATGCGGCTTCCAGGTCCTCCCAAGAACCGATTGAGTCTGCTGGCAAGCTGTTAAGCCAATGCCGGGCCGGTCCTTTAAGTTTGAGTGGGAGGTATTTGATGGCGTGTAGATCATCGCCGCGTGCCATGTGGATGTGAAGGAGATAATCCTCGATCCATACCGCCGGATCTGTTGTGCCATCGTATGATTCGATGTTTACGGGTTTGAAACCCTCTGGGATTTTATGATCCATTACTTCATTCGTGAAGCATAGCGGGTGTGCGGCGCCTCTGTACTAGGCTATATCACGACGTAGCTCGGAAGAGCTATGTCTGTTGTGTTCGGCCCGGCCGGATTTGTTGTATCCGGAGTGAGGATCATTGTCACCTGCCGTAGGGCGCCTGCGCGATCCGTAGATCGATCTTGTTTGTCTTGCCTTATCCTCCAGTATGTCTGGCAGGTCGGGCGCATTTTCCCGTGCCTTAGTTGAGCGGCGTTGGGGCATGGCTTGGGTGGAGGGCCGAGAGGCCTCTCTGTCGTGGCCGCGAGGTGGATGGTCTGCCATGTCATGCGCTGGTGATGTAGGTGCTTCCTCCTCTGATCGGGGTAGCGGCCTACGCTTCGGGTAACTCTTGGAGGGGCGTTCGAGTTCATACTCTTCGGCCGTAAGGACTTCAGTCCATCTGTCAGCTAGCAAATCTTGGGCAGCTCTAAGCTGTTGCTGCTTTTTCTTGAGGCTGCTTGCCGTGGCTAAAAGCCTGCGTTTAAAACGCTCTTGTTCGGCGGGGTCTGATGGTATGATGAATTTGTCGTCATCGAGCCTTGCCTCGTCTTCGGAGGGAGGCGTATAGTTATCATCCTCGACCTCTCGGTCTGCCGCTCTCTCATGAGGGCTGGCTTCTCTATCTTCCTGTGCCGAATCTTGCTGAGGTGGGTGTTCTTCGGCGCTATCCGGGGTAGTATTATCTCCCGTGCCGGAATCACCGTTTTTGCTTTGGCGGGATTTAGAGCGGCGCTGCTAACGCCGGCGCTTTGGCTGTTTCTTGGGGGCGTCATCCCCCACTGTTCCATCGCCATCTCCATCTTTTGGAGTATCCACCATATATATGTCATATGACGAGGTGGCCTTCCAGCGCCCTACAGGTGCTGGTTCTAGTTCGTCTCCTACATCGTCGTCCATGCCGTCGATGTCTTCGGAGCTGAAGTCAAGCATGTCAGTTAGATCGTCGACAGTGGCTACAAAGTGGGTGGTGGGTGGGCTTTGAATTTCCACATCGTCCGCGTCCCACCCTCGCTGACCGTAGTCCAGCTAGGGCTCTCCTGATAAAGAGAGAGACTTAAGAGAATTCAGGATGTTGCCAAAAGGCGAATGCTGAAAGATGTCTGCGGCGGTGAACTCCATTATCGGCGCCCAATCGGATTCGATTGGCAGGGGCGCGGGGGGTTCGGAGTCCGGGGAGGAGTCCGGATCCTCGGAGTCATGGGTCATGCAGAGTGCGGGGCTAGTGTTCGGCTCGATCGCTTTTGGGATCGCAGCCCCGAGGTGACGTCCAACTGCTCATCCTCGATTGGCACAATAGGCTCCGAGTTAGGGGTCGGAACCGATGCATGTGCGGCCTCCAGGACACTGTCCGGAGGCAGAGCTAGATCATGCCCCTCAAGATAGTGCGTCGCGCTTGGCCGTGGCTCGAACCCGTCGAAGATCAAGTCTCCGCGGATGTCAGCCGTGTAGTTTAAGCTTCCAAACCTGACTTGATGGCCAGGGCGTAGCTTTCGATCTGCTCCAGGTGGCCGAGTGAATTGGCCCGCAGAGCGAAGCCGCCAAAGACGAAGATCTGTCCGGGGAGAAAAGTCTCACCCTGGACCGTATCGTTGTTGATGATCAAAGGAGCCATCGGGCCAAAAGGCGACGACACAGAGGAACTCTCAATGAAAGCACCAATGTCGGTGTCAAAACTGGCGGATCTCGGGTAGGGGGTCCCGAACTGTGTGTCAAGGCCGGATGGTAACAGGAGACAAGGGACACGATGTTTTTACCCAGGTTCGGGCCCTCTCGATGGAGGTAATACCCTACTCCTGCTTGATTAATATTGATGATATGGGTAGTACAAGAGTAGATCTACCACGAGATCAAGGAGGCTAAACCCTAGAAGCTAGCCTATGGTATGATTGTTGTGTATGGAGTTGATCGCCTACGGACTACAACCCTCCGGTTTATATAGACACCGGATAGGGTTAGGGTTACACAGAGTCGGTTACAATGGTAGGATATCTTGAATATCCGCATCGCCAAGCTTGCCTTCCACGCCAAGGAAAGTCCCATCCGGACACGGGACAAAGTCTTCAATCTTGTATCTTCATAGTCCAGGAGTCCGGCTACCCGAACACCCCCTAATCCAGGACTCCCTCGGGAAGGGAGAAGGAGAAAGAAGGAAGGGGGCGCCCCCCCTCCCTAGTCCAATTCGGACTAGCCCATGGGGAGGGGTGCGGCCACCCTTTGGGGCCTTTCTCTCCTTTCCCATATGGCCCATTAAGGCCCAATACGAATTCCCGTAACTCTCTGGTACTTCGAAAAATACCCAAATCGCTCAGAACCTTTCCGATGTCCGAATATAGTCGTCCAATATATCGATCTTTACGTCTCGACCCATTAAGGCCCAAGACTCCTTGTCATGTCCCCGATCCCATCCGAGACTCCGAACTCCTTCGGTACATCAAAACTCATAAACTCATAATATAACTATCATCGAAACTTTAAGCGTGCGGACCCTACGGGTTCGAGAACTATGTAGACATGACCGAGCCACATCTCCGGTCAATAACCAATAGCGGAACCTGGATGCTCATATTGGCTCCTACATATTCTACGAAGATCTTTATTGGTCAAACCGCATAACAATATACGATATTCCCTTTGTCATCGGTATGTTACTTGCCCGAGATTCGATCGTCGGTTTCTCAATACCTAGTTCAATCTCGTTACCGGCAAGTCTCTTTACTCGTTCTGTAATACATCATCCCGCAACTAACTCATTAGTTGCAATGCTTGCAAGGCTTAAGTGATGTGCATTACCGAGAGGGCCCAGAGATACCTCTCCGACAATCAGAGTGACAAATCCTGACCTCGAAATACGCCAACCCAACATGTACCTTCGGAGACACCTGTAGAGCACCTTTATAATCACCCAGTTACGTTGTGACGTTTGGTGGCACACAAAGTGTTCCTCTGGTAAATGGGAGTTGCATAATCTCATAGTCATAGGAACATGTATATATAAGTCATGAAGAAAGCAATAGCAACATACTAAACGATCGTGTGCTAAGCTAGCGGAATGGGTCAAGTCAATCACATCATTCTCCTAATGATGTGATCCCATTAATCAAGTGACAACTCATGTCTATGGTTAGGAAACATAACCATCTTTGATCAACGAGCTAGTCAAGTAGAGGCATACTAGTGACACTCAATTTGTCTATGTATTCACACATGTATTATGTTTCCGGTTAATACAATTTTAGCATGAATAATAAACATTTATCATGAAATAAGGAAATAAATAATAACTTTATTATTGCCTCTAGGGCATATTTCCTTCACTTCTGTCTTCGAGGAGTTCAGGTCCAGTCTTTGCGTCTCCGGTGACGCTTCGACTGCAGGAGGGGGGGTTGAATATAAGGTTTGTGCATGTATATTGTATAGCCTGGCCCACCTCCTAGTCATTGTATAGTTGAGGTTGTGGCCAATTTTGTATCCATATATACGTGCGCTTTGCACCGATCAATATATCGTGAAGCATTGCCGAAACATTCGTTTCCAACATGGTATCATACCCAGCCTGGTTACTTGAGGATTCTTATTTCCAGAATTTGGAGTCACTTGCGTTTGTTAATTGTTGTGCCTTTAAAATCCTACCATCAAATGCCGCTCTCTTTGGGAATTGCTCCTCACTTCGCCTTGAGAATCTCACAAACCTGGAGACATTACCTTCTCTTCCAACCAGCCTTCAACAGTTAGTGATTGAGAAATGCATGTTGCTTATGTTTACTTGCAACAATGAGCTAGAACATCATGACATATACTTTGAACTCATGGCTTTCTTCCATGTGGGAGGAGGATCCAGGATCAAAAATCAAACTATTCTCAGAACTTTCATCTTCTGAAGTGCTTGATGGCATCGATGGATTCTAATATGTCACATCTTCAAACCATAGAATAGAAAGTGCTCTAGAAAGAGAGGGGGATGAAGTGTTTGTAAAAGAGGATATCATCAAGGCTTGGATATGTTGCCATGAGGAAAGGGTAAGACTCATATGTTGCCACTTGTTCCACCATCAGGGCTTTGTCAGCTTAACCTTTCTTCATGCATCATTACAGATGGAGCATTAGCCGTTTGCCCTGATGGTCTCACTTTGCTGAGACGTTTGTCATTAAAATAGATTATGACTTTAACTACACTTCCGTCACAAGATGTCCTCCAACAATTGACAAAGCTTCATTACTTGGTCATCGATGACTCATGCTGGTGCCTTAGGTCACTAGGGGGGTTACGTGCTACCAATCTTTTAGACATTTTATTATCGAGCTGCCATTCTTTAGACTTGGCACGTGGATCAGATTTTTTGCCATTGTCCCTCGATACACTCTATTTAGAACACTCTGTCTGTGTGGTTCCAGTTCTTCATTAGTGACTTGCTGCACCTGAGAAGCCTTTCCATGATGTGGTGCAAAATCTCTTCATCATTGTCAATTGATCATTTAACCTCCCTTAGAGAATTGTCACTAGAAACTTTATAGGACTTGTGCCAGGTTGATGGGTTGTCTTCGTTGCAACTTTTCAGAGCAAGATTTGCACATCTCCTGAACCTCAATATGAAGTGCATATCGCAGTTGCGAGTCGAGGATTCCCTCTATGTTATGCTGGAATTTATTCTATTTTGGGCAGCCCAATAACTATTTCAGAAATTCCTAATAAATCCTAGAGGCCCACGCAGCCCATTCGTGCAAGACAAGAGATGGAACTAAAGTTTATTCCCACATTGCTAGTTTAGAGGGAGCTGACCCTCTTTATAAGGGAGGTTCTTTTCCCACTTGTATGAGCATGAGAACAAGAGGGACATCCACGCGCGCTCCTCCGCCGCCCGCCTCGCCTTGCCACGCCACGCCACGCCACGCCACGCCACGCCACGCCACGCCACGACGCGGGTTGCGGGAACGAGCCGATGTCTAAATGTTTGCCACACACTACGGGTATACGAAGCCATTTATGCTGGCTGGTGGAATGCTGTCTCTTCACTTGTATGATGACACCCCATTCCCACCGTTATATTTGTATGAATCTGTCTAGAACCATTCGGTCATTCGGTCATTCTACTTGAAAAGTGGAGGTAAGGGAAACCATGTTAAAACCATGCCAAACTTGCATCGGAGTGCAAAGAAAGAATGAAGAGACATGAAAGCATATATGCTTGCGTGTGGTTCTCCTGGAAGCTCTCCCGGCCAGTCCCTAGCTACCTACCTACTCACTCCTATATATGATTAGCATGCATGCATGCATGCATATAAGAAAGGGAGGAAGGAAGGAAGGAATGCAGGAACGAGGAAAGGAAAAAAAGGATATATCCATGGCGCTCCCGGCTTTAAGGATCGTCGTTGTCGTGAGCGGCCTTGTCATGATGATGATGATGATGGGGCGAGCGGGCGCTGACGAGTGCATGGACTTGTGCCTTCACGATTGCGCCGTCAAGGGGAAGAACTTGACCCAGGAGCAATGCCAGTACGCATGCAATTACGGCTGCCCCTTTGGCGCCGCCCAGCACGCTCTATCCAATGCCCCCGCCATTGCCAGGAATGGCGGGAAGAATACCGTCCATGTCCTCATCCATGTCCTCGCAGCAGCCATGTGGCTCTAGCAGTAGCACCTGCTAGCTCCTTCATCGGCACCAACCTGGAGTGGAGCTCCTCCATCGACGGCGTCAAAGGGCATCAAAGCAGCAAGCAAGCGTCAAGATCGATGTTATAGCGGACGTATGCTATGTGTATGCATGTATGTATGTGCTTATGTATCTTTATTTATCAAGCGTGAAGTGAAGATGTTATATCGGATATATAATATACTTCTGCTATTTTTTGACAATAATATACGCATGCTATGTATGCATCTATGTGCTTATATACCTTTATTTGTCGGTGCATACTCATTTAATGTACGTATGCTATGCATGCATGCATGTAAGAGCATCTACAACCAGACTTGATAAATTCATACAAACTCATGCAACTACATACTGATGCATTGCACACATCGTCCGGCTACTACACATCCAGGCCCGGCCCGGATGGGGGGGCAGGGGGGTGGCCGCCCCAGACCCCCAAAATCCAGGGGGGGGGCTCCCAGAAGGTAGCCCATAGGCTCATATCATTTCTTGAAACGAAATTAGCTCAAAAAAAGGAAAGAGGTAGCAGCCTAGGCGCAAGTACGCAATCAGGAATTTATTACTTTCTTCTCCCGAAACGAAATTAGCTCAATAAACAAAACTAGGCCCACATTGATGTACGCATGCAATCACGGCGTAACTCTTGCGACGTGAGATCGCATCCCTAATCTACTGCCCTATTCTCTGTTCCCTGGCCCCGAAGTTTAGATCAAAACGTCGCTGGCCGCCGGCAGCTCGAGTAGCTGGACGCAGCCACGCAGGACTCACACGCACATCACCAGGCCATGGCAATTGACAGCACCGAGTGCATTCGTTATCCACTTTCTTGGTGTCGGGAGTATATTGCCGGGTGCCTCCTCCTGACATCCATATCGCGTCGTTGTTGAGCGCCTAATCACGGACGCTGATGCGATTGCTTTGAGGATATCATTTGTACCCGCAAAAAAGAAGAGGTATATCACTCATACTATTCCCTATTATTTATGTTGCTGATGAAGTAATTTACCTTCACATACATATAAGATGCATATGTTCCACTGCTAAATGATTTGGCAATATTACACATGTATAAAAATTGTTGGATAAAATTGACATTGACCCTATGATAAGTGGATTTGTATCGAGAATTATTTTAAGAGACTAGATCTTATATATATTGTTGTCCTTTGCTTGCTTAGTCGTTATGTAGCCTAGTTATTCGAATGTTTTTCAGGATAAACGGATGTCTAACATGTTTCACCTAGAGAAGAATGACTGATCTCTTGACACGAATCATAGCCTTAGTACTAGGTCCCGGATGGCCAGCGGGATTTTAGAAGAAACTTCTAGAATAATATGTAGAAAGTATTGAACGAAAATAGTATCAAAATTGGTTGCATTAAAGTGTTATTGGTTATATATATTAGGGGGCCCTCAATTTTTTGTCTTGCCCCGGGCCTCCAAAATCTCAGGACCGGCCCTGACTACATCAGGACATGCTATTGGACTACCAAATTTTGGCATGGTCTACCTACATGCTAGCTATGGAGAAGATCATCCACGGCTGCCCTTACCCTTCCCGGTGCCCTTGTCGTTCTTCCCGCGGAAGTAGCGGTTGAAGATGCAGTATCGATCTAGCCCGGATCTGCTCATCGCCGTCACTGTCCTCCTTCTCCTCCTGCCATTGCTCGGACCGCCCGATTCTTCTCTCAGACGAGGGCGCACGTGCTCCTACGCTGCCACTTCTTTACAATGCGGGAGCAGATGGCTTCCACCTCTGCGGCAGCCCGCGCCGCCGCATCAATCGCCTCCATTTCGGCAATGAGCTTGGCCTCGGCCACCCTCATCCTCTTCTTCCCACGGCAGGCACATCGGCCTCGTTACCTCTCGTACTCCGGCGGACCGGTGATGGGGAAAGGAAGATTGGAAGGCTCCCATGGTCCATCCATGGAGGATCCGAATGCCCGATGCACCGACACGATGGACTCGTGCCAGACAAATCCCCCCGTAGGTCGGTCAATGTCCGCCCGGGAGCGGCGTAGTACAATGCGGACGACCATTGCCTCCTCCAATCCACATCGGACGACACACCAGTCGAAGTTGAGGAATCCGGACTGGTCAGGGTGAGATCGGTTGCCTGCCATGCCAGAAAAGACCGGAGATCGCTAGACGGGAGCTTGGAGGACGAAGGGGAGTAGAGGGGATTGGAGTAGAGTGTCTAGGGTTTGGTCCGGGGAGTGGATAGGGATGATTATATGTGGGGTCGGGTGGGCCAGCATTGGCCGGACCCGACGTGGTGGATGCGCCCAGTCACGCCCGGGCCTCCTCATATCCGCCCCCTATTTGGGCTGGATATGAGGGGCGCCGGTCAGCCGGTCATTTGATGCCGGTTTGAGGGGCCAGTCTGGGTATTTTTATTTTTTGACCTGTCACTAACCGGGTTGTCTGTACAGGCGTTCGAGGCTGGCATGGGGTGCCCGACTGTAGATGCTCTAACAGCCTTGTCAAATTAAATGTTTGACTAGATTTTTTGTGAGCGGTAAATGTTTGACTAAATATGTTGCCTAAAGTAGCAAGTCTCAAAAGTGCATGCAGTTATATTTTTGGGCTCCATGAGCAAACCCTGTTATGTTACAAACCCTGTTCCACGAGTTCTGACAACTCTTCATCTTCTACATCCATCGTCCCTGCACTGTTTTTATGTTATGTTTCAGTTCTGTTTTCTCCTCTTTTTTTATCTTCGTTTCCCATCTTTCCAATACTTTCCTTTACATGATCTCTACTCATCCGTTAGTGCTGTCCCATGTGTTTTTTGTTTCATGCATCGTTCTTCCCATGCAAAATTGCTACTGTTGTGTTCCCAAGTGTTTGACCCAAAAAAAAACGACGCGGGCACGCGAGTGTCCCAAGCGCACAAAGAATATATAGGGAAACATGCATTTTGTTAATCTCGTGTCGAGAAACAAAATTACGAAGTCCTTGTTAAGGATGTGCTCAGTGGCCTGTTGGCACGGCCAATAAGACTTCGGCAATGTGAGGTTCGGGTTCACGGGGGTTCAGAAAGCTCCCGATTAATTAAGTCTACGAGTCAAGCTCGTGGACCGCCTCCGATTAAGCTGTTGCAATGGTTGTCATCTTCACATCTCGTCTTCTCCATGATGTCAACGTAGATGGTGATGAAGTGGAAGGGTCAAGCGTCACGCCCATCGCTCCAGCTATGGTTAGCAATAGCCCTCCATCTTATCGATGTCCGATGATAAAGTTGGCGGCCTTCGCCTCGTCGGTGCCTGGCCTTGTGGCGTCGTCTTGTCAATGTCAGACTGGATTACTTAACATTGCCTCGTCGGCATATCAACTGGTAGTTTGCTTCATCGGGAAAACACATGTCGGCGAAGTGGCTTCGCCTCGTCGGAGCTTGGACAATGTTGGGGAAGTGTGTTGACATAGAAGTTGGAATATTCTCGAGTGTCGCCACATGGCGGCGTTGCTTGAAGATGATGATAATGCATGCCTTGCAAGCTAGACCTCGCAGCGTCAGTGTACACAGATGACCTTTGCTTGGTGTCGAAAGTTGATATGAAAGAGTGGAGGAGTGCCGGTGTAGTCGGTTTGATGAAGGTGGCGACATCATGTCGATGTAGGCACACTGTGGCGCACCCATGTAGACGACGCCGATAAAGAGTTGATTTGATGGCGACATCATGTTGATGCAGTCAAATAACGGCGTGTCGAGGTAGTCAACGCCCTCGTCGGGTCGATGACGGTGTCGACATCATGTCGATATGGGTGCAAGGCGACACGTCAATGTGGACGAAGTCGAGGAAGAGTTGATGGAGATGAATTACGACGCACCGATAAAGAATTGATGTAGATGGTGGCGTCTTGTCGAGGTAGTCAACTTCCGCGCAGGGTGAGAAGTCGGTGAAGGTTTGACGTCATCTCGATAAAACAGACTTCCTCATCGAGCCGGAGGTTGATGGCGACGAAACCGGCGTTGTCGCATGCGGTGAGCTAACGAGCTCCAAGATGTCGAGCTTCGCCGTTGGTGATGGTAGTCGCTTGGACCAAAGAAGGCACCGGCGGTATGTTCCCTCGAGGTGCGTCTATCGAGGCCATACATCCGGTGTGCCGCTGCTGCCGACTCGGGCGCATCACCGGCCTTGGGGGCGAGCATTCACTGTTTTTTTTCACCATGACCAAGACAAACATGTACTATCCCATCGACTTGGCGCAACAGTGTCCTTGAGATGACGATGAGACATGCGGAGTGATGTAGTGTGAGGATGATACTAGATGACTAGCTTGCCGAACGTGCTGAATGAGAAAGATGGACAAAGATTAAATGTGTGATATGGCAGCTGCACTCATGGAAGAGAGCCGTGGCGTGCTTTACAAGTGGAGGAACACTGAAAGGACCCATTCAATTGGATCGTGTATGCTTAGGTTTGACAGCTGTTTGGGCAGCATTCAGTTGTAGTAGATATTAGTTAGTGTTAAGCGTGTCAATGTGTTTCTTACAGTTGGACTGATGGACGTGGTTGACAAGGAGGAGAATTGGCAGGCACTTGTTGGCTTGCAGATTGCCCTACATTTGAATTTGCTACAGTGTTCAGGTTGCTCTGTCCAAGTTGTAGTATGCTTTTATAAATCCTGACTTTCGAGTAATGCAGAGGAGTACGTACGTAGCTCGGTTTGGCATTCCCTTCCTCTGCTACTAATCATTTTCAGTTTCATTTTTCGGTAGTTGCGATTTTCTTCTTTGCTACTCCCAAGTTGCTAACAAGATTCATGTTCTTAAAGAGTTGTGACTCCCAAGTTCTCCTCCTTGCATTCTATTAGTACATAATCAAAGTTTGTTCTGTCTCTCAAAAGGAAAAAAAAGTTTCTTCTTTTGTACATGGCACTGGCATGGTATATATCTTTGGCTGGCTTGGACGACATGGCGAGTTAATTCGCGCCTTTTATCCCGGAGCTGTATTGAATGTATGAAAACAAGTTGCTCCCTTTTTATAATGCAGAGGCTGGGGTAAACCCCCTTTTCAAAAAAAAACGGAGGAAGAAGAAGATGGGTGGACCGGCACCGGCACCAACAGCACCACCGGCCAGACGTTACGTACGGCGCATGCAACGGCAACTAGTCCGCGCTGTAGTATTTGGTACCCGTTTAATCGACTAAACTGTAGTATTTGGTACCCGTTTTTGCACCAAACACAAGTTAAGTTCCATTTTTCGTCTGTTGCCATTTTCAAATGGAGAAGTTTGTTCTTTTGTAAGTACGTGTTTGGCACTGAGAGTAACTTAGAGCCATATACTGTTAACTTATTGTGGGGCTGAGAGATACACACCAGTTTGATTAGATGACATTAGATTAGGTAGATACCAATTGCTCGGCAGCATGCCGGGTGACACAATGTAATCCCATTTTTTCTACACCCATTTTTGACTGTGATGAATAAGCAACAGAACTCAAACATATCTGTTGGACGCTACCTGTAACACAATGTAATCCCAACTCCAACCTCATCTCAAAAAGCAAAAGAAAAAAAGAAAAGGTATGCTGTTTGGTACCTTATTTTTCCACATCAACAACATTCAAAACAAGAGTACATATACGTAAAATTCATAAGAAATTATTGTAATTAGAAATATAAAGAAACTCTCCTTTTTGTGGACGTTGCAACTTGCATATTCTTTTTTCTAGTAGAATGTCGTAAGTTCTTTATTTCATGTTTTTCCTATTCCGCACTGCATACCACGCAAATGCGCTACCCCCTTGGCGCTCATCAGATAACCCCACAGTAGGTTTTGTTCTGTTTCTTTTTCTCCTGCGGGTTTTCCAATCAGTTTACGTCCTGTTTTGCACGTTTCTTTTCTATTTTAATTTTCACAGTATCTTTTCTCCTTAAAAAAAATATATTTTATTAAATTTCATAAATATCTTCACAAAATTCATGAATATTTGTTGAAATCTATTTTGCAAAAAATTCACAGTCGTTTTTTATGGTTTTTGTGCATGTTTTTTATGTTTTTATTATTCTTTTATTTATAGTTTTTATTCAATTATTTTTCATTTCCTTTTTATGATTTATTTCTAGATATAGGTTTTCTGTTGTTTTTTACATTCTTTATTTTTATAGTTTTTATACTATAAACATTTTCTAATATAAGATGAACATTTATTAAGTACACATTGAAGATTTATTTGTTATATGGTAAAACTCTTATACATAGTGAGCTTTTATTAATTTACAGTAAGCTCTTCATATACGATTAACCTTTTTTAAATGTACGGAGAACATTTTTTTCGTATACGATTAATATTCAATCTATTTTCTGTTTTTCTAATCTCCCTCCATTTATAAATATAAGATGTTCTAACCTTTTTCTGAATTGGATGTATATAGACATGTTTTATGTGTTTGTTCGCTCATTTCATTCCATATGAAGCCCATATTACAATATTGATGAACGGGGGGAGTAGGTTTTCAATTATTTAGCTGTTTAAAAAATCCCACAGTTTTGTTTAGGGGATAAAAAATCCCACTGTTGGTTTTGTGAAAAAAAGAAACAACATAAAAACGTAATTGACCCTAACGCCCTGCTCATTTGTTTTTGCGATGGATCGTCGCATGCTGACGGCCCATGCGCACAGGTCTCCATAAATTCGTGAGTGCTCTTATATGACGCTCATAGCGTTATATGGGGCGTTCAACGATCAGGGCACGTAATAGCCGGATGCCCAATACCATGTAGCGTCCTGTTTTCTTTGCCGAGCGCTCCTACAGTTTTGTCTTGGCAAATGTTTTTTTTCGTTTTCACAGTTTGGCTTAGTTCTATAACGGTTTTACATTTCGTGCATAAACCTGACCTTCCAGATATAAAATATGAACAATAATAATAGTTCAGCAAACATTTTTTAAAAACTACATGAACATTTCTAAAAAATATGAATATTTTTAGAAATCTGAATATTTCAGAAATATCAATATTTTGAACATATGAATTTTTAAAGTAAATGAATCTTTAAAAATATGCGAACATTCACATACAAATGCATGCACACTTTTGTAAAAATATGTTCAGTGTGTATTTCAAAATGATTATCATGTACTAAGAAAATGTCCACCGTGTATTAAAACAATGTTCACGGTGTTTTGATGAATTTTTTATGTCGTATATAAAAATGTAAATCAAGCATTTAAAAAATGCTAAACAAGTATTTAAAAATGTCAATAAACCCATAGAATAAAATGTTAAATATGTATAGAAAAATTGATGACCATGTATTAAAAAAAGATAATCTTGTATTGTAAAACTATTAATCGTAAATATAAAAAAACCTTAAACATGGATAAAAATTGTTGACAGTGTATTAAGAAAATGTTGATATTGTATTTGAAAAATGATAAATGTGTATTAGAAAAAAATTCTTTACATATACGAAAAATGTAGAATGAAAGAA
>NC_057809.1:543289582-543291864 GCF_018294505.1 Triticum aestivum | reverse complement strand
GAACCGTGAAAAAAAAGCAAAGAGAAACCAAAAGAAAAACAAGAAAACCACGAATTATAAGGATGAAAAAAAAAAGAAAACCAGAGAGGAGATAAGAAAGCCAAAGAAAAAGCTGAAAGAAAAAAAAGGAAAAACCCGGGTGTTTTCCCTCAAGTTAGTCGCATCTCCTATCTTAACGCGTGCATCCTGAATGACGATCCATCTCCCTCCGTCTCGGTGCATAAGGCATGCACGTAGTTCTAGGTCATCAATTTAACTAGCTAAGTATGTATTATGTGTAATAAAATAGATATATTTAGAAACTACATTCTCATATGAATCCAATGATAAGCTTTCGATGACATATACACATTTTAGTTAGTCAAATCGGTAACCTAGAACTACATGCACACCCTATGCATCGAGATAGAGGGAGTGAAAGGCATAGGGAGAAAACTCTATGAGAGATCCATGGTAGTGCTCATGGGACAGACTAGGCATAAACTCTGGAGGTTCTTTTTTTTGAGAGAGATAGGCATAAACTCTGGTGACTCTATTTTTGAGACAAGTATATTATCTGGGTCACCTTCCTTCAAACCGGGCGTGTCTATGTCTCGCTTATACCGATACGTATGGCTACCTCGCAGAAGCGAGTACGAGACTGGGTTGGCAGTAAGTTTTTTTTTTTGAGAATTATTGGCAGTAAGTTTTAATGCGTTGAGACAACAACTAATAACGTAGCTGCATAGAGGATAAAGGCTATTTGTGTTTCCGTATATTCTTTCGGTTGGTTGCTGTAACTGTAACCCGAAGGGAGAATCTGCAAGCAAAAAAATGCGGTGAGGGTGTCCTGTGTGTGTGTTTATGCATGATACTCTCTCCGTCCGAAAATACTTGTCATCAAAATGAATAAAAGGGGGTGTATCTAGATGTATTTTAGTTTTAAATACATCATTTTTTGTCCATTTTGATGACAAGTATTTTCGGACGGAGGAAGTATGTGTTTGGTCAATGATTCATTCATTCAGCTGCAGCAGGAGTCAGCGCTTAGCGCATTGTTGATGATATTGTCATCGTAGTGTATTTTCTTCTGTCCCTATTTAGAGAAGACAGTGTGGAGTGCTTGTGACAGTTGATCAACTCTGCTGGATGGAACGGAATTCAGAGTTTTGTGCCTTGCCAAGTGGGTGGTATAGAGAGGAAGAACAGAGATGAATTCCTTGAGTTGTGGAAGGCGTGTGTTTTTCTGCTGTTTAACTTGCCGCACTGAGAATTTTTGTCATGGAATATGCCGGCTTCATCACTGTGCATGGATGATGTTTTATTTTAAATGTACTGCATGGATGATGGTTGGATCAGATGGATGTGAACTGAATTCATCTTCAGTTTACCCAAATGGAACTGGATTCAGAACAAAAAAGCACTGTCTCTGAGGCCTGAAGTGTGCAACATTGGTGCCGCAGTGACGGCGTCAACCTTGGCCTCGTCGATCTGACTTGAGGCAAACTCGTTGGCATGAACTGCCCTCCTTCCATTGTCGGCATTCCTGCGACTGAATTCACCAAGGGAGCTAGTTCTGGCAAACTAGTCCATCCATGGAGCACAGTGAGAAGATCACACTAGTCTGTGTAGTGTAGAGTGCTTTGGCACTGGACACCGCACTATGGACTTCCTTGCATCCTTCAGAGCTGCAAAAAGGATGCCAACTATTAGAGTTGAGTAAGTAACTGATTTTTAGGGTTGATCAACTACTCCTACTTGTTTTAGCGTTAAGCTCTCGAATTCTGGGGGTCTCATCTCACTGTCTAGGGCGATATTATTTAGACATCTGATGCTCGCCTTTTTCAGATCTCATCCATAGTTTACTGATTGTTTCATCCTGCCAGTCATTGTAGGATTACATATCTTTCCGCTAGTGATCTGGAAGCCGACCAGGCTAGCTTATACAGTATGATTCAGCTGCACTCTTCAACAGTATGCAAGGTACTGGATTAGTATGGGGTGACTTCTCTTTTCGGCCAAGGCAAGCCATGCGCTTGTCACGTGCTTCTATAAATTCTGATACAGAGAGCTTTTTACAAAATGTTTTCATCAAGACAGTGTTCATCCCCTCACTCCTTTGATGAGTCCTTGCCATGTCTCCACTAAAAGAATGTCGACGATGAACAGTAGCCTGCCGGGCGAGGACGCACTCGGCGACGACCTTGGATGGGGGAGGGGAGGTGGAGCCTCAGGTGGCTTCGCTTTCCCCCGCTCTCCCAGTGGTCGCGTTCCGAGAGATGTCGTCTGCTTCGGAGGTTGTG
>NC_057809.1:543275156-543289313 GCF_018294505.1 Triticum aestivum | reverse complement strand
CTTCTCCTCCTATCCTGGCGCCGGCGACGCCGACGACGGCCGGCCATGGGGGAGGCCGTCTGGGTCAGGTGGCCCCGGTTCCCTCTTCTCCGGCGGCAGCTAGAGCGGCCACATCTCCAGTGGCGCTGGGTGGGGGTCTGGGGCAGGTGGCCTCGAACCCCCCTTCTCCTTCGGCAGTCAGGACGGCGACGCCCTCCGGCCAGAGGGTTGGGGAGGGGGGAGTGTTCGGGCAGGCGGCGCCCGCGCTTCCCTCTCCTGGCTTACCGCCCGTGGGGCTTGGGAGCCCACCGCCGCCTCCTCCGGTAACTTTGGCTGATTCTTCAGCGCGAGGTATTACTCGGGAGGAGGTCATTGCCTTTGGTGGGATCCCCGACCCGGTCTCTGCGGGGCGATGGATGAGTTCTCGTCTCCAGGACCACCCGAAGGTTGATGACATGCAGCAGAGGTGCCCTATGAGGGTGGCCAAGCTTCGTGACATTAAGGCCACTACTGGTATGTCTGTCAACGTGTCTAATTCTATATTGCATTTTTCTAATGAGGAGATTATAAATAATGCCAACCAATTAGGAGTTTCGCTAGGGAGTACTAATAGTGAAATTTCCAACTCGGTTAATGATCCCCTAGATTTGGAAGCGGAACACACTTTAGAAACAATTCAAAACCTAGCAGCGGTAAAACCCATGAATGATGCAGAGATTGATGCATTGGGGGTCAGAGTACTCGATAATTTCTGTGCGGATCTTGCACCATCCGCTCCTGAATCCGAGGAAGAGGATGTAATTCTAGAGGATGCAGTAGCTAGACCAACTGAGCCCGGTTATGAGGACCGTATGGAGGACCATAGTAAACCCAAACGTAAGTGGAAGCGGAAGGTTTATCCCGCTTCCGCGGTTCGTAGGAGTGCTAGGATTCGGACTGCCAAAAAATTTCATGATGACATATGAAAGGCATCTTTTGGAATAGCAGAGGTCTGAAGGACTTGGCTAAAAGAAGGTTTCTTGTTGAGGCGTCTCTTGAGCATAGATTAGATTTCATTGCTCTCTCCGAAACTGGTAGGGATAATTTTGCGCCTTTATCGGGTGGTGTCGATTTTGATTGGCATTGCCTTCCTCCGCAAGGAATATCGGGTGGGATCTTGCTTGGAGTGAGATGCGATTCACTGGAAGTCTGAAGTGTAGTGATGGGTGACTTCGCGGTTAAATTTCGGGTCAGGTCCAAAGCTGATGGGTTTAACTGGGCTCTGGTGGCGGTTTATGGTGCCGCACAACCCGAGCTTAAACCGGAGTTTTTAGCGGACCTTGTTCAAATCTGCGGATCCGAGCAGCTCCCAATTTTAGTTGGGGTGACTTCAACATCATTAGGAGGAGAGAGGAAAAGAATAATGATAATTTTGACGGCAGATGATCGTTTATGTTCAATACCATTATTGAAAGCTTGGATCTGAGAGAGATAGAGCTTTCCGGTAGAAAATTTACCTGGGCTAATGCTTTGCCAAACCCGACGTATGAGAAGCTGGATCGAGCCCTCGCGAGTGTCGAGTGGGAACAGAAGTTTCCTCTCGTAACGGTTCAGGCTCTCTCGCGCGGAATCTCGGATCACACACCTTTATTCGTGGACTCAGGTGAGCCAAACCACGTGGGAAACAAAAACACCTTTTCTTTCAAGCTGGCATGGTTTGAACGAGAAGGTTTCTTGGATCTGATTGCCAGGGAATGGGCTAAGGATGCAGGAGGTACGACTTCTGTCGAGCGTTGGTAGAATAAGATTAGGCATTTGAGAAGTTTCCTACGGGGATGTGCTAAACACCTTAGTGGGATTTATAAGATTGAAAAGGAAAGGCTCCTTTCTTTGATTCAGTCCCTAGATATAAAAGCCGAATCCACGATTTTGCAAACCGCAGAGCTCCAGATTAAGCTAGATGCGGATATGAGGTTGAAAGAACTTCTTCGCGAAGAAGAACTGAAGTGGGCATTGCGGGCTAAGGTCCGCAGAGTGGTCCAGGGGGACGCAAATACTCAATTCTTTCACTTGATTGCTAATGGCAAGCACAAAAAGAAGAGAATCTTTCATCTTGAACAAGATGAAGGAACTATTGTAGGGCAGGACAACCTGAAACTTTACATCACCGAGTATTATAAGCAGTTATTTGGACCTCCGGAGGATAGTTGTGTATCCCTCGATGAATCCAGGATTGAGGATGTGCCTCAACTAACTGCTAATGATAATGATATTTTGGTTGCCCCATTCTCGGAGAAGGAGGTGTTTGATGCTATAGCGCAGATGAAAAACAATAAGGCTCCCGGGCCTGATGGATTCCCGGCAGAGTTTTACAAAAAGTGTTGGCATATTATTAAGGGAGATTTAATACCAATGTTCCATGATCTTTTCTCTGGACAGCTTCAGTTATTTCACTTAAATTTTGGAACAATAACACTGCTTCCTAAGAAAATGGATGCTGTGAGAATCGAGCAGTTCAGGCCAATCTGCCTTCTCAATGTTAGTTTCAACCAAGGTTGGGACTAATCGGCTCACACAGATTGCGCATTATGTGGTGCAGCATTCCCAAACTGCTTTCATGCCGGACAGAAACATCCTAGAAGGGGTGGTGGTCCTACATGAAACGCTCCATGAAATTCACTCGAAAAAATTGGATGGAGTTGTCTTTAAGGTGGATTTCGAGAAAGCGTACGATAAAGTAAAATGGCCATTCCTGCAACAGGCGTTGCGTATGAAAGGTTTTGATGAAGTCTGGCGCCGCTAGGTTGAATCATATACGCAAAAAGGGAGTGTTGGAATTAAAGTGAATGACGAGATAAGTCATTATTTCCAGACACATAAGGGCCTGAGACAAGGGGATCTGATGTCCCCTATCCTGTTTAACATTGTAGTTGATATGTTGGCAATTATGATAGGATGGGCTAAGGAGGCTGGTCAAGTGGGTGGCCTGGTACCCCATCTCGTTGACGGAGGTGTGTCCATCCTCCAGTACGCCGATGATACAATCATCTTTATGGAGCATGACTTGGCCAAAGCGAGAAATATGAACCTGGTATTATGCTTATTTGAACAATTGACCGGGTTAAAGATTAACTTTCACAAAAGCGAGTTGTTCTGCTTTGGTAGAGCCAATGACGAACAAGAGGCATATAGGCAATTTTTTGGGTGCGATTTGGGGGCTTTACCTTTCACCTACTTAGGAATACCAATCCACCATCGTAAGCTGACAAACATAGAATGGAAGTGCATCGAGGACCGATTTGAAAAGAAACTGAGTTGCTGGAAGGGCAAGCTCATGTCATACGGAGGCCGATTAATTCTGATAAATTCGGTTCTCACGAGTATGCCTATGTTTCTTTTGTCATTCTTCGCAGTCCCAGTTGGAGTTAGGAAAAGACTGGACTTTTATCGATCGCGATTCTTTTGGCAGGGTGATGAGCTAAAAAGAAAATACCGTTTAGCCAAATGGGATATCATCTGTAGACCGAAAGACCAAGGGGGTCTTGGTATTGAGAATCTTGAAGTTAAGAACAGATGTCTTCTCAGCAAGTGGTTGTGGAAGTTATCAAGTGGGACTGACGCCACTTGGGCGCAAATCCTCCGTAGCAAGTATCTTCAAACCAAAACTTTGTCTCAGGTGACAGTAAGACCGATTGATTCACCTTTTTGGAAAGGGCTTATGAAAGTCAAACTTTCCCTGTTTAATAGGACAAAGTTTATTGTTGGTAATGGTGCTAGTACGCGATTCTGGGAGGATACTTGGCTTGGAGAGGCACCCTTAGCCATCCAATACCCGTCTTTGTATCGTATTGTTCAACGACATGCGGTTTTTGTTGTAACGGTACTTCAATCTATCCCCCTTAATATTCAGTTCAGAAGGGTGTTAGTGGGTAATCGTTGGGAAGAATGGCTACATCTAGTAAGTAGACTGATGGAGGTTCAGCTTTCCCAACAACCCAATGAATTACGCTGGAAGCTTACTAGGTCTGGAGTATTTACAGTTAAATCAATGTATGTTGATGTTATCAATTCAAGCTCGATTCCTAGTTCCAAACATGTTTGGGCTGTCAAAGTCCCTTTGAAAACCAAAGTGTTTATGTGGTTTGTTCATAAACAAGTTATTTTAACCAAGGACAACTTGACAAAGCGTAATTGGACAGGACCTACTAGGTGTAGTTTCTGTGATCGAGATGAGACGATGAAGCACCTTTTTCTTGATTGCCCGCTAGCCAAAGTTTTATGAAGGACGGTCCATATTGCTTTTAATATTACTCCACCGAGTTCTGTCAACACGTTATTTGGAACGTGGCTTAACAGGATAGAGCCCGAGTTAGTGAGACATATTCGTGTAGGAGTCTGCGCCTTGTTGTGGGCGCTCTGGAATTGTAGAAATGATTTGGTTTTTAACAGGACAACACGCATTCATTTTTTGCAGGTTATTTTCAGAGCCACGGATTTGATCCGTCCGTGGTTGCTACTCACTCCGACGGAGGCCAGGGAGCGTTTTGGTTACTGGATCTATCCGCTGGGAGATGGTAGCTCGGAATATCTTCAACCGGTTTGAATGACGGTCATGTAATAGGATAGACAATTAGTTTACCTATCTCTTTTTTTGCCAGCCGGTTGTGGCGTCCTTTATTTGGCTAGGTTGTGTTTCTAGTCCTTTTTGGCTCTGTGTGAGCTACTTTTTACTTTTCATTTGGAGAGTTTGAGACCTTGTTGGAACCTATTTATTTGCTTTAATAAGATGACCGTATGCATCGTTCTGATGCAGAGACCGGGGAGTCCCCTTTTCAAAAAAAATACTTCTTGCGCACACGAGTATTCGTCCGCCCCGTAGTATAATAATGAAAATATATCAATCAAGAATCATAAGCCGTCGGAAACTGGGAACCGGGAATGGTTAACCAGTGACTGGAAATGGCGATTTGCTGCCTAATTACGCTGAAAGATTAATGCGGCACGGTGCTTTGAGATTAGCAATGCCACTTGATGAAGGAAAAGACCCAGGTCCAATAGGATTTTCTTCCATCAGGGAAACAACATTATATTGAATTTTTTTAGGGATAACATTATAGTATTGATTTGTGATGAAGAAAAACATTGATTTGTGGAGTCCAGAGATTGCACGCACAGAAATCTTACCCAGTACACGTGCGTGCTCCTTCCTTCCCCCAGATCGATCCCTCCATCTCACAAGACCGGATCGGCGCCGGTGAGGAGGGCGCCGCCATGATCTGCCGCCACAGCAATTCCCTGCCGGCGGCGCTGGAAGACGACGACATGCTCTGGGAGATCCTCCTCCGTCTTCCGCCCCAGCCGTCCTCCCTCCCGCGCGTCTCCGCTGTCTGCAAACGCTGGCGAGGCCTCGTCACCGACTCTAGATTCCTCCGCTGCTTCTATGCACACCACCGCCCGCCCCTCCTCGGCGTCTTCTTCAATCACGATGATAAGATCAAGTACACCCCCGTCCTGCCCGCTCCAGACCGCATCCCTCACGGGCAGCTCAACCTGCCACTCGGCGACTTGTCGGGCCGGCTGCTCGGGTGCCGGCACGGCCTTGTCCTCATCTTACACCGGTTGCGCACCGAGGTCCTCGTGTGTGACCCCATCACCGGTAATCAGCACCATGTGACAATTCCACCCGAGTTCAAATGCGGCTACGTCCACGGGGCGGTGGTCTGCGCTGCCCGTGACCGGGGCCACGTACACGGCGATTGCCACTCCATCCTCTTTAAGGTGGTCTTGCTGCTTACGCGCACTACACATGGTCGACCTCTTGCCTCTGTTTATTCTTCCGAGACCGACACATGGGCCGATCTCATCTCAATAGAGGTTGAATATCGAGATAGTTTTGGCTCTTATATTAGTACCCTAGTTGGTAATGTTCTTTATTGGTCATTTAAGTATGTGAAGGAGGGTATACTTGCCTTTGATTTGGAAAGGCATAGCTTTGATGTGCTGGAGGGGCCTCCCGGTATGAATCATTCCTAAAGCCGACAGATCATCCGGGCAGAGGATGGCACAGTTGGTCTCGCCATGATCTCTCGCCCTGATCATAACATTGAAATGTGGCAGAGGAAGACCAATTGTCTTGGTGTTGCCACCTAGGTGCTGTGGAAGACCATTGAAACAGATAACATTCTTGCATTGCCTCCTCGGATTGAAGGAGGGTTAGTATGGTTGAAATTTATACTAGGATATATTGAGGATACTGATTGAATATTTTTATATGCGAAGGACGGTGTCTATATGGTTCAACTAAATTCACTGCAATCAAGGAAACTTTGTGAAGACCGTCGTATTAGTGCCTGTCATTCTTTCAAGAGTTTCTATGTGCTAGGTAATATACTGTAGGTGTTACCTAATTTTTTCATATTTCATCCGTGAATGCTCGAATACATATGCTAGATTGACGATCATAGTCATACTGTTTAGTATATGTTCTCATTTAATATAGCTAGATAGACAAACATAAGTCATCACCACTTTTTTTTTAGGAATGTCATCATCAGTACATTGTTTTTTGTGTGTGTTATCATTCAGTGTGGCTATCTCCGTCCTTGAGCGATGACAAACCAAATATGAAATGACTAATAGTGGAAAATCAAATATTGAATGGTTAACTCATTCTTACTTTTGAGAATACTACTCAGAAATCATTTAATCTCTTCGTGAATGTGTTAGATTATTTTGAAAGAAACAAGGCTGATTGATAAACATATTTAAGAATGTGTTGGTATTGCTGGCTGTGATATATGCCTGATTGATGGTAGTGAAAAAACTTGATACAAAGCTTAAACCAACTCAACTGGATGCATGCTTACATTTTTCGACAAAGGGTGGATTTTATTGGCTCAAAATGGAGCATCGAGAGAATACAAACATAATGAGCATATACCCAGCCTCTGCATAACTAAGATGCACACAGCCAACATTAACGCACACACACAAAAAGCACACCGATAAAGCTATGCACAGGCGATAAAAAAACACAAAAGCATGCTTACGTAGTCATATACAGTATCTCATCCAGTTTAAATTTTAATGTGTGCAGGTGCGAGAAAGACTAGTGAGCCCAGCCCTGTTGATAGGTCTTCACCCTGCTCCTCAGCTTGGTAACACCAAATTTTATGCGGATGCAACACAGGTCCTTCATGGCAATGGAAGGTCCAAACAAAGGCTACAATTTGTTTTGTCATATATCAGATAAAGACGAGTGTCGTGTATCTTATACTGGTGGCAGTAGTAAGCTTTTGTGATCGAGGAAACAATTAATATTGTAGCTGCATGGAGACTAGGATACTATTTGTGATTATATCTGCACGTTGTAACCTGCAGGGAGAATATGTGAACATAATAGCAATGAGGGACAGATTGAGTCGTGTACGGTCGAGTGTTTGGGCGGACTGGATTTATGCAGTCGTTTGTAGATGCTGTTTTGATATCTGGCTGTGTTGATATTTATAGAAGAAGAGAAGAGCTGAGTGGGGAGATGATCAACTAACAAATTAGGATTTAGGAATTCACCTGAATGCATGCAAGGAAGGGAATGCAGATTCCATCTTCTGGCCCAGGGGATGATTGCCTGCGTCCTGCTCTGCATGCCATATAATGTTAAGTAATTGTTCATTTCCAGTCTCTTGGAGTTGGTTCTTTCAATATGGCACTGAGTGAGAATCATATTGTTTCAACTCATTCCGAAACCAATTAGGCTTTTGTAGAGGTAGTGACTGAATTATCCGCAATACCTCCCATAGCCTGCGTGATTTGGACAATTCAGTCACTAGCTCATGTGCCGTATGGAAAGCTAGCTGATGTGCCATATGGAAACTGAATAATCTTGAGCCTAGCTTCATCCTGATTTTTAAATATTTTGTCCGCCCGTCTCCTTTATGAACTACTTTCGTCCTTGTGAGATGTAATACTCTTATAATATGTAAGGCAGACTAATTTTTGTCTTAATGTGTTTCAAAGCTTGTGTAAGTAAAATGATATCCTAGTGAGCATTCTTTGAAGGAACACATCTATGTGAGCCCGACTTCTGGTCACAGTCTATGAGATAGGGTAATCTCTAGTAAGCTCATCAAAAGGTTAGGAGTATGACTAATAAGACAGGAACTAATTAAACTCAACAGGATCAAATATACATATGCACTTTATGTAGACAATAGAGTAAACTCCCGCACAACACAGCCATTGTTATAACGAATGATCCATACCGCTCTTAAACAAAACCAGCAACAAACTGAAAATATTGTTCAACACATACATAGACATTAGAGATCACTAAAGTCTACAGGGATGAACTATTTTTCCGCTGTGATATTATAATTAAGATCGCACTCTCAAAGCTTGTTGGGCATGACGGTGTAGGTGGTCTGCAACAGGGTGGCAATCAGTAGAATGGTAGCGGCTACGAGGGAGATGAATGCCCAGGGATTTCGGAAGTAGGTACGTATTAGGGTGGCCCGCCACTTGTGCCAGGACTCCTTGCAGTAGGCATTCACCTCGTACTGCACATTATGGAGACCAGGGCATGGGCCCAGAAGTTGCCCTCTTGATAGAGTACCGTTGAACAGCTTTGCCGCCTCCTTGTCGCAGCCTAGCATATTCTTGAGGACCTCATTGGAGCTCAGCATCGCCACGTCCTTGGCCGAGACGATGATGTTGTCTATGAAGATTACATAGGCCGTTACGAGATCGCCGACACCGAAATGCAGCCGCTCGAACGCCATCAGGTTGAGGTACAAGCTCTCGGTGTTGTCAACCACTTCAATCACTGGCATACTCAGCACGCCGTGCTCGAAGCGAATGTCCTGCAGGTTGCCCCTCTCCCGCTTCTTGAATTTGATGCCAGCCTCGTGGATTTCTAACGCTGAGGGTATCATTTCATACTTGTACGCTGGTGGGTGAACTCTATGGGCGCCGTTATTGTAGGTGAGGCTTCCATGATAAAGTTCAAGAGGGTGGCGACCCAGCGATATCTTTGCGAAGTTACGTCCTTCAGGCGCCCGTTCTAGATATTCCAGCACCATGAGGTTTATATATAAATCCATTTCATCCTCCTGCAGTCAAACCAGCTACTGTTAATGCCCTAACAACGCTTGTACACACACAATTAGTTTTTACTGCAGTAGTTTGGGAAGATCCGACGACTCAGATTAGCACGCGGGCCATGTCAGGAAAAACCAATTCACTATAGTCATATGAAAAATTAAAGGATAAAAAATCATGCATAAGTTAAGGTACTCGCCATGATGTTGTGAATTCCTTCTTTAGTACGATTTTGCAATGTTAAAATATTTTGGCACAGTTATATGTAAACGAGAAAGAAATCAAAGCATAGTATAAATTTTGTTTTCACAGACATCATCATGTCCTTATGCAGTTCCCCCGCTCCTTAGGATAGCAGACTGAAGTAACCACATGACCGAGCCGATGGATCCGGTAAGTATTTGCTTGCAAAAGAAAAAAATCACCACTGGATGTGGATGGTCTAACTTCCATTTTTTAGACTCTAGATTGGAAACTTAAGTACTCCCTCCGTTCGTTTTTATAAGGCGTTTCAGACAGCTGAGTTTGAACTGTTTAGTACACTGTCTGAATTTACTAAAACGTCTTATATAAGTGAACAGAGGGAGTAGTAAAAAACCTCATGTAAATTATTTGCCTGCAAACATAGATTTCATTTCTTCATCAGTTCAAGGTACATTGGCATTGCTAGATATATAGTGATATTCGTATGGGAGGAAATGCAACTGTGTGAAGACGGCGTTGAGAGACAGAGAGAGTATATAAGTTTAGAAACTAATGAACTGTGTTGAAATGAAGTACCGGATAGTCAGGATGCAGGACACCCAAGATCTTCTTGAGAACAAGTAGAGGCAGCATGTCAGACAGGATGATGGGGCCATGCATGCTGAAGACGTGATCATGCATGCATCTCGTAATCCAAGTAAGGGCCGCTCATCATGTCTAGCAGGAAGCAGCCGTCAGTGAGCATCACCTCGACGAAGGTCTGTCTATTGTTCCGCAATTTGACAGGGAGGTCCTTGCCGTATGCTGCCTCAAGGTCCTCCACCACGTCATGGATGGCAGAGATGAAATCCTCAAGCTGCTTGTTGCTCCGCTTAATCAGGTGCACCAACGCGCGGCGCTTGTGCCCCTCCATGGGTAGCAGGTTGGAGTCGCAGTGGTGCAAGGGACCCAAAGACACCAGCCGCGGCTGGTAGGCCTTGGGGTTGGTGCCCTTGAGCCACTCTGGTACCCGGTAGATGGATTGCACCCTCCATCGCTCTTCGTCCATCCTCCTCGAGTCTGGATTATTGTCATCTTCCAGCATCTTCTCCACATCCACCATCTAGCTAGAGTTATGCTTCTCCTCACCTATCACGCACTCCCCTCCCATTCCCAGTGTGTTATCTTCTTGTGTTGCCATTGTACTACTTGTTTTTGTCCAATGCCTCAGGGTTCCTTCTATATATAGATAGAACGTCAAGGACATGAGACATTGTTAGTGGACGGGACGTATGGCTCTCGGGTGTAATTACACCCGAAAATAGTAATTTGTAAGAAAGTGAAAAAAAAATCTGAAACACTTTGTGAACAAAGCAGATTTGTTGTTGCACTTGTATAAAAACTTTCGCGAAGAAATGGCTTTGATGTTGAGCTGGACGTAGAAAAACAAATTTGTCGGTATATAAGGACATGAGACATTGTTAGTGGACGGGACGTATGGCTCTCGGGTGTAATTACACCCGAAAATAGTAATTTGTAAGAAAGTGAAAAAAAAATCTGAAACACTTTGTGAACAAAGCAGATTTGTTGTTGCACTTGTATAAAAACTTTTGCGAAGAAATGGCTTTGATGTTGAGCTGGACGTAGAAAAACAAATTTGTCGGTATATACGGCATACTGTTCATGCTATTATCAGATAATATTTGTCATTTTTGTCAGTATTTTGCTAGAGAATATTTTGTTGTAGAATATTTTTGTATGCCAGAAACGACATCTCAAGTTTGTTGGGAAAAAGTTTTGGAACATTTTGACATTTTCTAAATTTTATAAAAATAAAATACGTAACCAGGTGTAATTACCACCATGTTCGAAGTGTATTTTCCGTGGTCATAGTATCTATATCTATAGCTTGCTAAAGTTCATACTGAAGGTGTGCAGCGATTCGGTGCCCAGGCTCATCTGTATCCGTCCAGAAAAAATTCACAAAAAATACAAGAATAATTCAAAAAATCCAATTTTTTTCCTATGGTAGACAACTTATTGCGTGAGGGTCACTCGAAATTTTAGCTCACTTGGACATCTGAGTAGCTCCCAACAAAAAAGACAAATCAGGTCAAAACAATACATGAACAGTAAACTATTTTACAGATTCCGAATTTGCTTTTTTTGCCAAGAGTTGCTCAATTGTCCAAATGATTTGCAAATTGGGACGGACCTCACGCATAAAATTGTCTACCATGGAGAAAAAATTGGAATTGTTTGAATTTTTTAGTATTTGTTTTAATTTTTTATTCAACACGGGTGGGTGCAGATGAGCCCGAGCTTAGAAAGATTTTTTGATACTAAAGGAGAGTTTTCCAACATTATCACAAAAGGACATTTTGCGCTCGAAAACCCAATTCGGTGCCCAGACTCATGTGCACCCAGTCAGAAAAAAATCAAAACAAATACTTAAAAAATCTAATTTTTTTGTGTGATAGATAATTGTATGCGTGAGGTTCACTTCAAATTTCAACTTATTTGGACATTTGAGCAGCTCTCAGCAAAAAATCAAATCGGATCAGAACAGTGCGTGAACTGTAAACTTTTTTACAGACCCTGAATTTTTTTTTTACTGAGAGTTGCTCAGATGTCTAAATGAGTTGAAACTTGAAACGCATCTCATGCATAAACTTATCTACCACACAAAAAAATTAGAATTTTTTAAAAAAATTTAGTATTTATTTTGATTTTTTTTGTTAGGGGGTGTAGATGGGCTCGAGAGCAGAAATGCCGCACTCGCATTTTGCGCTTCTACACTTTTATCTATAACTTATTATTCCTTAAGAAGAACACAAAGTCATGTCCATCATACTAGCTTATACTAAAAATGATGTCTCATGTATCTGTATTGCCTCCATACGAATACACACCTATCGATATCGATGTTGCATAGCTGATTACGATCAGACGACCACACATAACAGCCACAGGTACAACAGTGACTGAAACCCATCATAGTACCTCATCAGCAGAGTTCTAACTGTATTAAACTTTCAGTGGATGGTGTGGTGTGCACTCGTCAGGTCACCGTTATATTGGATCACCGTTATAATTAGACAACAAATTACATGTTAAGTTTTAACCGCGTTTATGATAAAGGGGGTTCACTCGTCAGGTCACCGTTATATTGGATCGTTGGTTGACCGTCATGACATGTGGAGCCCACATGTCGGTCCTACAAAAAATAGAAAGCAAACCAGTACTATAAGTTTTTTTTAAAAGCAATCTGGCCCCTGTACGTTTTGTAAAAAAAGCAATCAGGTCCCTACTAGTTTTGCGAAAAAAGCAATCAGGGCCCTGTGCTCCTGGGCATCGCACCCGTCAGCCGTCGCCATGGCTTGAAGCTGCCGCTGCTGCGTGCTGCTACTCCTCTCCGGCGCTGCTCCCCTCCACTGCTGCTGGTCGCCGGCGCTGCTGCGTACTGCTGCTGCTGCTCCCCGCCGCTGCGGCAGCTCGAGGCTGCTGCTGCTCCCCGCCGACTGCTTGCCGCTGCAGGAGCCTCGGCCTTGTGGCCGGCCCTTCGTGGTGCTCTCGGGAGAGAATATAGAAGAAGAAGAAACAGTTGACGGTCAAATAAAAAGTCAAAACAGACGGTTTAGTTAGAAGCGGGTCCGGCCTGTCATAATAATCTAGATCAATTCTAAACAACGTGGTGATTTGGGTTTTTTGGAACAGCCCATCAATTTTGTGGTAGCATCTTGAAACATAAAAAAAAATGCTAGTTTTTTTTGTTGACTTAGCCTGTAATGCGGTAGTTTTTTGCTATATACTCCTGGCTCTTCCTCCAACTTCGCTTTTGCGCGATGGGGACGTATCATTCACTTGGACTAGGGAGCCGATGAGGATGATGTCCTCCTCCTCCTTCACTCAAAAAGAGGGGCCTGGCTCCCACGCAGTCGGCGCCAACTTCATTGGATGCACTGGTCCTGCTACGCCAGACCCTCCACTGCCGTGGGAGGAGGAGTCGACGGATTTCGCGGCTAATGCATAGCGGGGTGAGTTCGCCCCACGATTTGGTGGTGTCTACAATGAGACATTCTGCTCCGCCGGTGCATTCAGCCAGCACTAGTAGAAAAAGACTCATTTGTCCCGACCCTTTAGTCTCGATTCCAGAATCGGGACTAAAGGCCCTCCACGTGGCCGCTGTCTAGAGCTCCACCTTTAGTCCCAGTTGGCAACTAGGACTAAAGAAAATTTTACGATTTTTTGATTGTTTATATTTTTTTCTTCTGATTTTCAAATTTTTGAATTATTTTAGAATTTAATCTCTAATCACCCCTCATCACTGCTCAATTTAATCTTTAATCTCACGCTTAGCTTGAGCATAAAGTCACATGTTTCACTATTTGAGTTTGAAACTATTATTCTAAAAAACAATAATTACTTAGTAACACTAATATTTGTTGAATAAGTAGTTTGACCATTGTTTGACCACAATTTGACCAGATTTGACCAAAATTCAAAAAAACTGAAATAATTATTTAGTAACACTAATATTCTTGACTAATTATTTAGTAACACTAATACTTCTTGAACAAGTAGTTTGACCATAGTTTGACCAAATTTAACCAAAATTCAAAAAAACTGAAATTTGAGCATAACTTTTTTGCCTTTTAGAATTTGAGGATTCTAAAAATTTACAAAACGGCCAATGGCGGTCAAAATCGAATGCGGATTTTTGTGCTGAACATTTTGATATATTATACGTTTATTCCGACATTGTATGCAAAATTTATAGCCGTGTTACTTTTTCATAACACTTTTTTACAAAACATGTTCAAATTTAAGTTTTTTATTTTCCTAACTAGTAGATGTAGTAATATAACTACATCTTGAAGGATTTTATTTTTTTAAGTATTTATCATTTTCTTTTTTTTT
>NC_057809.1:543271650-543274863 GCF_018294505.1 Triticum aestivum | reverse complement strand
TCGTGTCTCTAACCAGGACTAAAGGTCTCATTTGAACCGGGACTAATGCTCACATTAGTCCCGGTTCGTACGCAACCGGGACTAATGTGTATATTGAGCTGTGACCAAAGCCCTGTTTTCTACGAGTGCAGTAGACTGCATTTCGGCGGGGCGGCATTGTCGCTGAGGAAGGAGGAGATGGGAGTGAAGGAGGCGACAACTCAGGTAGTGTCATTTTCACAAAAAAATAGTCATATTGGCAGTTATTATGCCGATAGGGGCCATGTGACGGTTCTATTCCATATGTGGTCGCTACTCACTCCGACGGAGGCCAGGGAGCGTTTGGTTACTGGGTCTACCCGCTGCGAGATGGTAGCACGAGATATCTTCAACCGGTTTGGATGGCGGTCATGTAATAGGATAGGCAATTAGTTTACCTGTCTCTCTTATGCCAGCCGGTTGTGGCTTTTCATGGCCAGTTTGTTTTTGGCCCTTTTGACTCTTTGTGAGCTCTCTTTTATTTTCGTTTTGAGACTATAAGACCTTATTGAACCTATCTATCTTTTTAATAAGTTGGCTGTATGCATCATTTTAATGCAGAGGCCGGGGAGTCCCCCCTTTTCGAAAAAAAAAGAAGACTCTGCTAGAGTTGCTCTTAAGAACATAGTTGAGTCCTAGCCAGGATAAAACATTTGGGTCCATGTAGCAGAAGTAATAAAAAACAATTAAGAAAGAGCTGTGAATTTTATTCTCTCAGTTGCTCTGATTTAAGCGGAAGCTTTTATTTCATGCGTTTGATGTAGTAGCCTGTTTTATGACATTTATCCCAATTCAGTTGGTTGATGTAACCTCGAGGAAGAATTTGCAAAGATGTACAAACTCACAGGCCGGTGGCTTTGGCTGGCTCAGGCCGCCGTGTGCCTGTAACTGTATTATCACTGCACTGCACCGTGAACAGCAGCCTACTCCGGCCACCGAACGACACGTCCTCCGCGTCAATGAATGCTCCATTGCACTGATGGATGCCAGCCGGGGCCTACTACCTTGATCGAACGCTCGTCCCATGTCCATGTGATGTGCTCCTTGGTTTGGTGGCGGGATACCCAATCATTCTGGGGATTCACCGTTAGATTTAAGTCCTTCTATAAAGAAATATAAAAGCATTTAGATCACTATTTTAGTAATCAAAAAGCTCTTGTATTTCCTTAGTATTTTTCATGCCAACCTTTTGGCTTTGGTTTGATTTTGATTGAGTGTGATGCAATGCAATGTTTATCTAACTTGATTGATGCTCCTTACAAGAAAATTTGACTGTTGAATTTCAGTGCATGTATCATACTCCCTTCGTTTCTAAATATTTGTCTTTCTAGACATTTTAAATGGTACAACTGTTACAGTGATTGGCGAATTTAGGGGCCGTCCATTCACTGCGATCAGACGGTGAAGAAATACGAGTTACGAGGAGTTACGATACTAGAATTACATGAAATTACAAATACTTGTGGGACCATTACAAAATTATGGTGGGGCTAATCAATTTCTAAAAGGGTAGATTCGTCCAATTTAGTGTGCAGCGCTAGGAGAAAAGGAAAAGAAAACCTAGCCCCGCACGCTTGTTCCCCGTTGTGTCGATCCCCTCTCCGCTCGCCTCCTCCTCTCTCGGGTCGCTGCACCGCCGGCTCAGCCGCTTCTCCTACGTCTTATCCTCCCTGCTCCTCTCCTCACAGCTGAGTCCTCGACCAGATCGGCGTCCATCTTCAGCGGCGGCGGCATCTTCAGTGGAGGAGGCGGGTGGTCGTGGCGGGGGCATCTTCAGCGGCGTCGCCGGACGAGCTCCACGCGTGGGGGAGATATCTCCACGGGCCCGCGCAACCATGTCCCCTTGCTGACGTCGGCCTCACAAAGAAGAGGTCTAGTCCGCCCGTGCCGCCGAGGAGGGGGAGCAGCCGCGCCCGGAGTAGGTCGTCCCCAACGCCTGCATCTAGTCGTCGACCTTAACTATACTGCAGTCGCCGCTGCTGGTCAAGGTCGCCCAGTTGACACTGGCCCCGCCGGAGTGCAGCTCATCCTGCCCGAGGACATGATATGTACCGTCTCTTGCTCCCCCCTTCACCCCCCTCTGTTGATCTCATTGGCACTGCAGCGACAGTACAAATACGTGCTGAAAGCATCTGTTTTCTACGTTACTAAACTATATGTGTGTTTCTTTTTGGTCCTCTACTAGTACCTACTAGTAGACACGCATAACAATTACTCTTCCTTTGTTCCCTGAATAATTTCCAAGGAAAGGGAGGGACGCCGGCGGGTGATTCCCCCCATTCTGCCAAGGCCAAGATGGGGCAGAAGATGTCATTGGCGCATCGAAGGCTCTCTTTGCTTGATGATGTCATTAGCATCAATAGGCACATCGCTGCTGCTGCGGCGGCGGCGGCGGCGGCTGATGATGATGGTGGTGCTTTTGAGCTGATGGCAAGAACCTTCATGGAACCATCTGATCTCATATGTCTGCATTCAGGCACGTCTATTCTTCCAAGATTCAGAGTATCAAATGCATGTTCTCATACATCAACAACAATAAACATAGGAAGCCACTTTTATCAGTTAGTTAGTTAGTTGGTTGGTTGGTTGGTCGGTTGATGAATCGAGCATTGGGCGAAAGCTTAAGTACTGAGATTGTTATGAGGCAAATTCAATACTCCTTTTTTTTCCAACCATTTCATTTGCCTTCTCTCTTTTCTTTCTGAATCTTCGGTCATGCTTACCTTGTGGAACCGTCAGACAAACTGAAAATGAACTGCTTATGTATTTTCTTATAGGGCTCATTAGTACTGCAGCAAGTAGTACAAGTACACAGCGACCGCATAGCATCCTCCATGTTATTAGACTATATTATCTATACATTTTTTTTCTTTACTAATTTTGAACTTCTCGTGACGCGATAATAAAAATTTGGCAATTGTAGGATGAGGAGTTCGCTGCTGATGTTCCTTAGAAAAATACAGGAATTTGTGACAGCAATGACGACACTGGTAGAAAAAGAGGCTTCCGTCCAGCCCCATTAGTCACGAAACTGTAGGAACCGCGACTAATGAAGTCTTTAGTCGCGGTTCGGCAGACGAACCGCGACCAAAGGCCTGGGCCCAGGGCGCTCGGTGGCCAGCTGGTGCACGTGATGGGCTTTAGTCGCGGTTGGCCAGGCCAACCGCGACTAAAGGTGCCCAAAGGCCTTTAGTC
>NC_057809.1:543267443-543271616 GCF_018294505.1 Triticum aestivum | reverse complement strand
CACTTCTCTTCACAAGCTTCACAAGGGGGTGTAGGTTTGCTTTTGGTTCCTCTTATGCACACAAGGTGTTTGATGAAATGCCCCAAGAGGGTGAAACAAACATGATATGAAGTGTTGGAGCCACACTTGAGGTTCCTCATTTATTTTTTCCTCCTCGATCGCGGTTAGCAACTTGAACCTTTCATGCATGTGTGTCATTGATAAAATATGCATGTGTGTTGTTCATTGTTTAATTTCTATTGTTTATAGCTAGTTAGTTTAACAAATGCATGATGGTTAATTATATATTTTATATTATAATAATGCAGATGAATCGGCAATGGATGTACGGTAACCGACTCTCCCGCGAGTTCACTACGGGTTTGAAAGATTTCCTCGTAGTGGCTAATGCGAACAAGCAGAAGGGTTTTGTTATCTGTCCATGTGTTGAATGTAAGAATCAGAAGGATTACTCTTCCTCAAGAGAAGTTCACCTGCACCTGCTTCGGCACGGTTTCATGCCAAGCTATAATTGTTGGACCAAGCATGGAGAAAGAGGGGTTATAATGGAAGAAGATGAAGAAGGGGATGATTTCATCGATGAAAGCTATCTTGCTCATTTCGGTGATACTTTCATGGAGGATGCTGAAGGTGAAGGGGAAGGTGAAGGTGAAGAAGAGGCACATGATGAGACCGTTGATGATCTTGGTCGGACCATTGCTGATGCACGGAGACGCTGCGAAACTGAAAAGGAGAGGGAGAATTTGGATCGCATGTTAGAGGATCACAGAAAGTCGTTGTACCCCGGATGCGATGATGGTCTGAAAAAGCTGGGCTGCACACTGGATTTGCTGAAATGGAAGGCACAGGCAGGTGTAGCTGACTCGGCATTTGAAAACTTGCTGAAAATGTTGAAGAATATGTTTCCAAAGAATAACGAGTTGCCCGCCAGTACGTACGAAGCAAAGAAGGTTGTCTGCCCTCTAGGTTTAGAGGTTCTGAAGATACATGCATGCATCAACGACTGCATCCTCTACCGCGGTGAATACGAGAATTTGAATGAATGCCCGCTATGCACTGCATTGCGTTATAAGATCAGAGGCGATGACCCTGGTGACGATGTTGAGGGCGAGAAACCCAGGAAGAGGGTTCCCGCCAAGGTGATGTGGTATGCTCCTATAAAACCACGGTTGAAACGTCTGTTCAGGAACAAAGAGCATGCCAAGTTGTTGCGATGGCACAAAGAGGACCGTAAGTCGGACGGGGAGTTGAGGCACACCGCAGATGGAATGCAATGGAGAAAGATCGACAGAGAGTTCAAAGATTTTGCAGCTGACGCAAGGAACATAAGATTTGGTCTAAGTACAGATGGCATGAATCCTTTTGGCGAGCAGAGCTCCAGCCATAGCACCTGGCCCGTGACTCTATGCATCTACAACCTTCCTCCTTGGTTGTGCATGAAGCGGAAGTTCATTATGATGCCAGTGCTCATCCAAGGTCCGAAGCAACCCGGCAACGACATCGATGTGTACCTAAGGCCATTAGTTGATGAACTTTTACAGCTGTGGGGCAGACCCGGTGTCCGTGTGTGGGATGAGCACAAAAAAGAGGAATTTAACCTACGAGCGTTGCTTTTCGTAACCATCAACGATTGGCCTGCTCTTAGTAACCTTTCGGGACTGTCAAATAAGGGATACAATGCATGCACGCACTGCTTACATGAGACTGAAAGTGTACATTTGCCAAATTGTAAGAAGAACGTGTACCTTGGGCATCGTCGATTTCTTCCGAAAATTCATCCAGTAAGAAAGAAAGGCAAGCATTACAACGGCAAGGCAGATCACCGGCCGAAGCCTGCGGAACGCACTGGTGCTGAGGTGTTTGATATGGTCAAGGATTTGAAAGTCATCTTTGGAAAGGGTCCTGGCGGACAATCAGTTCCGAAGGGAGCTGACGGGCACGCAGCCATGTGGAAGAAGAAATCTATATTCTGGGAGCTAGAATATTGGAAAGTCCTAGAAGTCCGCTCTGCAATCGACGTGATGCACGTTACGAAGAATATTTGCGTGAACCTCCTAAGCTTCTTGGGCGTGTATGGGAAGACAAATGATACAAAGGAAGCACGGCAGGACCAGCAACGTTTGAAAGACCCTGATGACCGGCATCCAGAATGGTTTCAAGGTCGTGCCAGCTACGCTCTGACCAAAGAAGAGAAGGTCATCTTTTTTGAATGCCTGAGCAGTATGAAGGTCCCGTCTGGATTCTCGTCCAATATAAAGGGAATAATAAACATGGTGGAGAAAAAGTTCCAAAATCTGAAGTCTCACGACTGCCACGTGATTATGACGCAATTGCTTCCGATTGCTTTGAGGGGGCTCCTGCCGGAAAATGTTCGAGTAGCCATTGTGAAGCTATGTGCATTCCTCAATGCAATCTCTCAGAAGGTAATCAATCCAGAAGATCTACCACGGTTATAGAACGATGTGATCCAATGTCTTGTCAGTTTCGAGTTGGTGTTCCCGCCATCCTTCTTCAATATTATGACGCACCTCTTGGTTCACCTAGTCGAAGAGATTTTCATTCTCGGTCCTGTATTTCTACACAATATGTTCCCCTTCGAGAGGTTCATGGGAGTATTAAAGAAATATGTTCGTAACCGTGCTAGGCCAGAAGGAAGCATCGCCAAGGGCTATGGAAATGAGGAGGTAATTGAGTTTTGTGTTGACTTTGTTCCTGACCTTAAGCCGATTGGTCTTCCTCGATCGCGGCACGAGGGGAGACTAAGTGGAAAAGGCACGATCGGAAGGAAATCAACGATATGTATGGACGGCCATTCTCTGACTGAAGCACACCACACTGTACTGACCAATTCCAGCTTGGTGGCTCCGTACTTTGAGAAACACAAGAATATTTTACGCTCGGACAACCCGGGGAAGCCTGAATCCTGGATTAGGAAGGCCCACATGGAGACTTTCGGCAGTTGGTTGAGAAAACATTTAATGAATGACAATGATGTTGTAGATCAGCTGTACATGTTGGCCAAGACACCATCTTCGACTATAACGACTTTCCAAGGGTACGAGACAAATGGGAATACATTTTACACGATCGCCCAAGATAAAAAGAGCACCAACCAAAACAGTGGTGTCCGCTTTGATGCAGCAACCGAGAATGGGCAAAAGGTCACATATTATGGTTACATAGAGGAGATATGGGAACTTGACTATGGACCCTCCTTTAAGGTCCCTTTGTTCCGGTGCAAATCGTTCAAGATAACAGGAGGTGGGGTAAAGGTGGACCAGCAATACGGAATGACAATGGTGGATTTCAACAATCTTGGTTACCTTGACGAACCATTCGTCCTAGCGAAAGATGTCGCTCAGGTTTTCTATGTGAAGGACATGAGTAGCAAACCGAGGAAACGGAAAGATAAGAAAACGATCAGTACATCATGCGATGATCCAAAGCGCCACATTGTTCTTTCAGGGAAAAGAAACATTGTGGGAGTGGAGGACAAGACAGAAATGTCAGAAGATTATAATATGTTTGCTGAAATTCCGCCCTTCAAAGTGAACACCGACCCAAGCATTAAGTTAAATGATGAGGATGCTCCATGGATACGGCACAATCGTAAGCAAGCAGGGACACAAGGGAAGAAATGATGTGTAATAATTTATTGTACCAAACTTTGTTGAATGGATCATGTGAATTATATTACCCGTGATGTGTTTGGTGTCCATTTTGGAATGATTCGAGATACCACTGATGATACATGAAATTTGGAGTGATTTAGTCATACTCCTGCCTAGGCGTATAATATGCATACTCGTAGTCTTCATAGCCGCCGCCGTTGTACTGGTAGTCGTCGCCTTCTAAGTTGCCGCCGTCGTTGTCGCTGCTGTCGTCGCTGTCGTCGGGCGGCGCTCGTGGCTCGAACTGAGGGTAGCGCAGGCGGGGGATATCGCCGGCCGTGATGTAGTCCATGACGCTCTGCAGAGTCCGGCCGTACCACCATAGCCGACGGCCGGCCTCTGGTATATTATTTTGAATTGAATTAGTTTTATTTTTCTTAATTTTTTGATATATTATTTGTATTTTTTAGAATTTTGAATTGAATTAGTTTTATTTTTCTGAATTTTTTGATATAATATTTGTGTTTTTAACATATTGAATTGAATTAGTTCTATTTTTCTG